>NC_031967.2:32315101-32392601 GCF_001858045.2 Oreochromis niloticus
ATCGGCTGGGGTTGAGGGGAGTAAGACAGGATCAAAGATGCGCTGTGGAAGAGAGATGGAGATTAATAATAAATCCATGTTTTTAAGCCCTTTGTATAAGCCAGAAATAATATGTTCTTTCTACTATGTTTACACTCTCATAAACAGGTCTAACAACAGTTTACTTGATACTATACTACATATTTTATTTCATCACTAACAAAGTGTCTCATTTGCACACCATTTAAAAATTGCTAAATCTTCTTCTGATTGGTATTCTGTTATTACCATTTCCAATAGTTTAAAGGTTAAACTGATCGATGATCATTTTAATGTGGTCTTCTGAGCAAATATCTACCATAACTGTGTCTATGGGAATGGGGAGTCAAACTCTCTTCAATCCTTTCCCACTGTGCATCATATGATAGATTGATTTATTTGATTTTAGTTCATTTATTGCTATTCTTATTTCCTTTTCTGTTATGTCCTCAGTCATTTTTTTTTCTTCATTTAGCACTGGTAACTCCAAGAGGTCTAAAAAACTATTTGTTTTGCTTATGCTGCCCCCTGCCTTTTTTGAGTAGAGGGTTTTGTTAAATGTTTCAAAGGTTTCTTGAATTTAGTTTACTTTGCATTTTAATTGTTCGTCTAACTCTGATTTTGTGGATTGCATTCTGTGCTATTTTTCTTTTAAGCTTCCAGACCAAAATCTGCATTGATTTTGAAGCAGCAGTGTCTTCATTTCTTTAGTTTGTGATTTTGTATATTATGTTTTTCTGTTATATTGGATTTGATTGGCTGTAAGTTTAGATCTCCTCCACAGATTACAGGACATACTGTCTCTGATATACGGAAGCGTAGAGCTGCCACCCAGGCAAAAGAAATCTAGAGCTATATCACGTTATAACGTGAAAAGCTGATTGTTCTAACAATATACTTTTCACGTTTGAACAACATCAAGTCACCTTATAACAATATAAATAATTATAACGTTCGTAAAATATAATATTTATATTTTAAGAACATGAAAGGTTTTTTGTTATAACGTGATAATTATGTAAATTGTAATAACAGGATTTTATGTTGTTAAAATGTTAAAAGTATATTGTACAAACATGAAAAGCATATTGTTAGAACAATCAACTTTTCACGTTATAATGTGATATAGCTCTATTTTTCTTTTGCCTGGGTGGCAGCTCTACACTTCCGTACTAATACCATCATGTCAATAATTTTCTTAAAGAAACAAATGTCTGTCCTCCTCCAGAAAATCATATGTACGCAAACGCGCGTTGCAACTTCTTATCTGGTGTGCGTCTTTTATTTTGACATCGACTGCACACCTGCACCTGCACCCCTGTTTATAGCATGAGGTGCTAACAGTGCTTAATTTGCTTGACTTAGAAATAATTCTGCGATTAGGTTAGATTAGGTAGACTTTTTTTTTTTTAAACAAGTTAAATTGTGGATATTAGGGACCTCGGAATCAAGGTGCTTTTCAGCTTGGTAAAAAAAGGGGCAACAAAGAGCTATCTATTCTATTCTATTCTATTCTATTCTATTTTATTCTATTGTATATAGTATTTTATTTTATTTTATTGTATTTTATTGCATTCCAGTGTTTTCTAATTTCTGCTACATAACTTTGCACTTTTGCTGTAACAAAACAAATTTCCCACCTGTGGGACTAATAAAGGCCATCTTATCTTATCTTATCTTATCTAAGCAGTGCCAAAATTGCATTGCTTGAGTAGCATGTAGAAGATAGAAAAAGATCAAGTTAAAGAACATTTAAGAATATCTTTTTCATGTGCTCGCATCATTTTCATATTGTGAAGTTATATTTACAGCACACTGAACTATTTTAGTTACATCCCATTGGACATTACACACATCTAAGGTGTGTAGTGGATGGGACTGTACTCACTGTTGCATCTCTTGTTTCCAGGAGGACTCCGGAAACATGTGGAGGGATCAGCACACTAATGTACATAGACATCGAGGAGGACAAACGCTCACCACGGACCACGAAGAACACACATACTGTGGATTGTTGGCACTGTTTTCTGGTTTTTCTACATTGTAAATAAACACACTGTCTTCATTCTGTAGTCCTGCATTTGGGTCCTGGCACTAACACATTTATCCTGACTGGATAATTGAAGATGACGGTTTGCAAAAATGTTTTCATTGGTGTTTGAATTCCATCAAATAAACAAGATTTGAAGAGATTATGCTTCAGATTTTCACTAAAGAATAGTACACAAAATTTACCATACATTTTATCGGTGCCTTCAAACCTACACCGGTCCAGGATTTAGGCTAAAAAAGATAAGTGAATTTTTGCTTTTTAAAAGTCCTGTGAAACATGTATTATTTGGGGGGCTTTACAGTTCTTCTTTCTTTCTACCTCATGGTTGTGCCATATGGATAAAATTCCATAAAATGCCTGTGTGAACATGACCTGTTGGGGTATTCACTGGGAAGTGACATCATAGCTGGCTACCCTAGGAGGAAAATTCACTGCATTTAATTATTTGTACTTTTTGTGTCTTTCATATAATTGTACAGGTTTTAGTTAAACATTAAATTTATGCTGGGTTTTTTTGTTGTTTTTTTGCACAAAGGATAGAGTTTCACTGATCAGTGTCTGTTGTTTTTACACTGTATAGACTCCATTGATTCTTTTAAATAGCCCGTGAAGACATTTTTATATGGACAAGCTTTCAACTAATTTGTTGTTTTTATATTGTATTTTATTGTTTTACATTGTTATTTGTTAGATTTTCATTCTATTTAATTTTCATTCTTTGTATTGCACTTTGTGATTTTTTTATCTGTGAAAGGCGCTATATAAAAAAATTCTACTTTACTGAATTATTATACTGTATGCAAAAGACATTAAATAAACACATGCCATTTTCAAATAAAGAAGTAATTCTTGATTCTTCTCCAAAATACAAATACAGGAGTCACCCTCTACTGGCCATGAGGCAGAATTCAAGGTTAAGGCACTTCCACATTGGTTTCATTTATTGGCATTGAATATAAAAATAATTTAACTATTTTTGTTGCTTTTTAAAAATATATGTTTTAATCGTTAACCTTATCTAGATGACAGAATTCATACAGAAAATTTGAAAAGACAGTCATTAACCTGTTAAGCTCCAAAGGGCTTTCTGAGCTTCCTTGGAAGCTTGCTCGAAAATGACAGAAGTCACATAATAAGGTTATACCTTGTTATATCAGTAGAATAGAATAGAATAGAATTCAACTTTATTGTCATTGCACATGTCACAGGTACAGGGCAACGAAATGCAGTTTGCATCCATCCAGAAGTGCTTTAGCCGCGATATAGATATATTACAATATATATTAGCAATAATATAGATGTGTAAGTATATTACAGAAATGGGTCTATTATGGTATGTTATAATGTACACGGTGTGAAGTATGTTATGAATATTCTATAACTATAAGTATGTACAGGCTGTAGTGAGTACAAGCTATGTACAGGCTATGAACAGGATATAAATATGAAATAAAAACTATACAGAAATCTGAGATATACAGTTATACAGAAATGTGAACTATGCAAGTTATAAACAGTTGTAGGATTGAAAAATTATCATATGTCAAAAATTATCATATATATCATAGATGGTGCTGTTGCACTGCTGTGGAACCACCGGAGAGCCTATCCGGTCTTTAAGTGAGGACGTATGAACTCTGCTTCCGGGTTAAGGTTTCTTCCATAAGAAACCTTATGAACACAAGCGCACTCACACACACACAAATGTTCACAGTGTAAATATGGAGCAAAGTGCATGTCAATGTCTTTTTCTGTGTCATTCCTCCTTTATTTCCTTTAACAGATTTCTATTAAAATATATTTTGTGTCATGTCTTTTGCCTAAAAGGTATGATCAGATTAGCTGGATCAACTGAGTACTCTGGCAGAGTGGAGGTTTATCACAATAACATCTGGGGAACAGTCTGTGATGATGGCTGGGACTTAAATGATGCTGAGGTGGTTTGCAGACAGTTAAACTGTGGGACGGCACTAGAGGCTCCCCGATTTGGTCACTTTGGTGCAGGAACTGGACAGATTTGGCTCAGTGATGTGACGTGTTCAGGAAATGAAAGCTCTCTAACTGAATGTCAACACTCTGGATGGGGAAACAACTACTATGGACATTACTATGATGTTGGTGTCATCTGTTCAGGTGACAAACTGCAGATATGGACCAAAGTGCATGTCAATGTGTTTTTCTGTGCCATCCCTTTTTTTTTTTGCCTTAACCTCCTAGGACCTGCCATCCACATATGTGGACATCACATTTTTGGTTATTTTGACCAAAATACTCAATTTTGCTCTACATGGGCCTGATATCCACTTACGAGGACATTATACTGCTACTGTTCTATCAAAATTTTAAATGAATATCCTCATTTGTGGCTCTCATTTTTCTTAAAAACAAAAATAAGGTACAAAAAAAATATCTGGAAATTCTTTGTTTTTACATTAACCGGGCCCCAATATGTCCAAATATCAAAGAGAAATTAAAAATGCATGTCGTGGAAGAGTTCGGGTCTTAGGAGGTTAATGGAAAATTACCATAATTTTTTTCTTTATGCAGCATGTTTTTAGGGACTAATACACTTAGCTGTGATTTATCCTGTTTGGGCGGGTTTGCATCAGGAAGGACATTCAGCACAAACCTCTTCCAAACCAATAATGCTGAGCTAACCGCTGTAGCATTTGTAATATTTAAAGTTTGCATGATCTCTTTTTTTCTCAGAGTGCGGCAGAGCTGTGGAAATCTCAGGAAGTTGGCCCTGGCAGGTCATTATAGACCAAAATGGACAGTTTTTGTGTGGAGGTTCCCTAATCACCAACCAGTGGGTGCTAACAGCTGCTTCCTGCATATCACAGTGAGTTGATGTTGCCAGTTTACAGTTTTGTTGATGATGATGTTACACGTGACTCAGTTTCCATTTACCTTAAGATTTTTGCCACAGCAGGTTATAGTTTTGCTTAGTTTTTAGGTCTTATAGAATTTAACTTACAAAATCAGATTTCCAGAATCATTTTAGGGCACAAAAAGCTTTGGACCCTCAGTGTAAGCAGCGCGTTATGTTTTCTCTACTGAGATGGATTGAAGCTCAGGTGTAACTGCTGCCAAATGCTTAAATAATTAGTCCGAACAGACACAAAAACACAGACACACACACACACACACACACACAGAAAAAAATGCCTTGGAAGTAATTAATGAACTTGCACAAAATTATTTAATTGTGATATGTCCATTATCAAGATCACATGAACATTTATGAGTTGAGTTGTGATTCAATTCAAACAGATATCATCAATATTCAGTTAATTTTATTTTGACATTTTTCAAATTTAGTAACAGTGGAAGATATAACCTGTCATCCTGCATTCAACATCAGCACGTACGAGAACGACATTTGTCTTCTGAAGCTGTCGGCTCCTGTGACTTTCACACACTACATTCAGCCAAAACAACACTTTCCACAGTGGGACCAGCAGCTGGGTCACTGATTTTAGTGAAACTGGTAAGTTAGATAATATTAATTTTATATATTAGGAATGTACAGGATGTTTTTTAACTCTTCTATTTTACTTTTAACAATTAGGTAACAGTTCCTTCCCAAACATCCTGCGGGAGGTAAATGTACCAGTGGTGGGAAACAATGAGTGCCAGTGTTACTATGAAGGCAACAAAGCAGTCACAGAGAACATGATCTGTGCTATGCTTCAAGCAAGGAAAGATTCATGTCAGGTGACCACCAATATTTATTTATACTGTCATGCCTTGTTCAGTGCTATGAGAATTATATATTACTTTCACACTGGATTCTTCTTTTTCTTGTTATTATATCAAATTCACTGATATTATAGACTGTTGGCTTTCTTGACTCAACCAAGATGATTTATTACTCATTCATTTGAGTTTCAGCAAAGCTGGATACATCTGTATCATAGAAAATACCTTCCAGAAACTACTGGGAAAATTTCTATGAGTGACATAATGTTAGTAAAAGAACTGAGCTCCTTAGTTCAACGTGTCAACCAGATAAAGAGGCTTTAAAAGAAAGTCTCAATTGAGACTGTTCAGTGTCTGCTTAGTTTTTCAGCACTGGAAGCAGCCTCTTGGTCAAAAGTAACCAAATCTTCAATATATTTGTGATTAGCATGCTAGCTATTAAGGTACAGCATCTCTGGCAAACCAGATCTGGGCCACCAAAGGGCCATCATTCTTTGCGGTATGTGGGCTATGTGTAAGTTGTGTGCAGCCACAGGCCAGTTGCAGACACACAGCTGGCCCTGTGCTGGCCCAGATGTCAGCCAAATGTGTACCTTAACCAAGCCATGTAATAACAACATGTGCAGGAACATAAATGTTGCAAAAGTAACATGACGAACCTCTGTTCAGAATTGATTCTTTTACAGCACATTTCCTTTCCCCCTTATTACTCAAAGTGCTCTGTACAACATGCCATATTCACCCAATCACACACTTTCTGTGTTTCCTAATTACATTCATACACATTCACACTCTTGACATGCAGACTGGAGGAGCCAGGAATTGAACCACTAACCTTCCGATCAGCAGGTGACCTGCCCTACCACCTGAGCTACAGCCACCCAGTGGTAAACATGAGTAAACCCTCACTAGGTTTTGGATAAAGTGTAACGTGTAAACCTGTCATATCTGAATTTGAAACGTTGGCTACCATAGCAGTATAGTATATCAACATGGCACTTGGGTCTTCCAACTAAAATAGGAAAATAGGAACATATATAGTGGCATCATTGCCAGACCTGGCCCATATCTGGCTGACATACACTCTGCCATGACACCAGTCAGTCAGAAGTGCCAGCTTGATGCCAGATCCGGGCCAGACCTGTTTTCTATGAGCCTGGGCCACATGACCCAAAACACAATCGAACCAGATATGGCATGCTATCACATAGACAGTGCCATCTATACCAGGCCTGGCCCATATCTGGATGGCATACGTCTTACCATGCCAGAAGTCAGCCAGCAGTGCCGGCTTGATACCAGATCTGGGCCAGACCTGTGGGGTCTTGCCTGCTGACTCCTAAGGTTGAAGTGTGAAGGTGCTGTTTGCACATTTTTTCAAGAGAAAACTAAGGACAGCTTGAAAACTTTAAAAAATAAAAGGACTGAAAATACACAGTCCTCTCACTTGACAAAAATATACTGAATATTTTTTTTAACTCTGAAAGAGTTTTGTGCTGTGTAATTTTCCAGCTTTCCACATTGCTGATGTATTCACAGAGGGACACTGAGGAACATGAGCATCACTGCAGATGATCAGTGGACTCGAGCTGGTACACTTTAAACATCCACATGAGAAAAATCAAAATTTCCCAACAGAGCATCATAACAAGTCATAACAAGGTGTTTAACCATCATCTGTTCTCTGTTGTGAGCATGCAGCAGGGCTGTGGAAGCAGAATCTTAGGAGGTCAAGTTGAAACACCAGAAAGTTGCTTCTGTGATACACAATGTGATTTCTCCTTTTGAAACTTTGTATTATTAGACTTTCACCTGAGCGATGTTTAGGTTTTGGACGATAGATGTGTAGCTATTTTAAGTACAAATTTCAGACTCTGTCAGGGTTTCTGGGTCGTTGACCCAGTATTTTTAGTTCATGTTCACTGTTTATCTCCTGCCTGTTCTCACTTCCTGTTTTTCCCGTGTCAGCTTGTGTCATTAGTCAGATTATGTTCAGCCCTGTACTCACTCGTTTCCAATCATCATTCAACCTGTGTATTTAAGCTCCTCTGTTTCACTAGTTCTTTGTCGTGTCATTGATGTTCTTGTGATGGTCTGTCGTCGTTTCCACCTGCGTTCAGTCAGCTAGCCTTTCAGTCAGTCCTTCATTCAGTCAGTCGTCCAGCCAGCCAGCCCTATCCTACTTCTGTTCTGTTTGTTCACTCCGTTGACAATAAACACCAACCTTCACCTACCTACCTGTGAGTCCAGCGTTTGGGTCCTCCTTCTCTCATCCGCGACACAAATCCTGACAGACTCTATGCAAAGCAGGCAGTTTACTCGGTCAGTGTGATTGCACGTTTTGTGACACTTATAGTTGCATATGATCTTGATGTTGTGCTCACTCATATTAAATTTAAAAGTGTTGAATCTTTTGGGCAGGTCGCTCTTGAAAAGAAACTTTTAATCTCAATGAGATTTTTACCTGGATGAATACAGGATGTCATATATTATCAGATGTGTTTGTCACAGAGGGCCTGCTGTCTCATAACAACTAGAACACGGTTTGGATGCCGTTTGTAAAAAGCACTTCAAACACTTGGTATTGCTGTCTCATATCCAGCATGGTGATATTAAAAATCTAAAAAAGTTTAAATGTTATTTCTAATTTGTGTGGAATTTATTAAAATTTACAAACCAGCTTTGCTTTCATTTAGGGGAAACTTGATCTTGTCATTTCCTTCAGTCCTCCTGTGCGTCTGCCATTTGTCTCTTTCTCAGTGTGAGTGTGTGGGTGCGTTTGTGTGTGTGCTTCTAACCATGCCTTACCTTGCAGGGGCAGGATCCTTTCGGGATCACTTCCCTCCTTTCCAGTACACTTGAAGCATTCAAGCTCACCTGTTTGTTGTCTACTGATCTACCTGCCACTACTTGTACTGGGAGAGCTTCTTCAGTCTTTGCCTGAGCGTTGAACTAACCAAGTTAGTTAGACTGGCTCCAGTCTGTAAATCTGTTGTCTGTGTATCTCGCTGATTACTTATCTGTTCCTCTGTTTTTACGAAAACTCTGTCATTTCCCTGACAGGAAATGCAGTGAAGAAGATTCTGTTCCTGTTCATTGGTGATGGCCAAATGAAGGTTGTATTTCATTTCTCAAAACTTTGGTGACATCTGGTGGCCAAAAATATAAAGAGCCGCTTGAATCTACAACTAAGGCTACGTTCACACTGCAGGTCTTAATGCTCAATTCCGATTTTTTTTGTCTGGTTGTTCACACTACAAATAAAATGTGACAGCAAACGTGCTCTAGTGTGAACCATTCACGGCCCTCAAAACGGCCCGCATGCGCAAAAGAAGACGTCACACACAACACGCTCTGTTTAGACCCAGACCAAACAGTATTGTTTGACTGATGGCCCTTAATATAAAGACTTGTTTCGGACTTTACGTTTCCCAATTTTGCTGTAAGCTATAAAGTTATTTTGTTATTTACATATGGCCTAATAATTATCCTTATTGCTGTTTTAGAGGAGCGGTGCTTCAAAGGATAGTTGCAGATTTCTGTCAGAATCTGCAGATTATACAGTACAAATAAAATGTTCACGTTGTCTTCCCAACAGTTTCACTAACATCTATACTGGATGGCCAGGAAGCGTTTGCGATGTCTTCTCGGGCTCTTCTCCGGCGCTGATAATTGGCGTCTGTCTTGTGTCAGTGACGTAAAAGATGGATTTGATGCGACATGACCGATCAAACAGCAGTCGCTTTCTAAAACATCAGATATGTATCGGATTCAGTACCAGATATGAAAGTGACCCAGATCGGATCTGAAAATATCGGATTTGTGCTGTTCAAACTGTCATACCATGATCAGATATGGGTCGCATAGGGTCAAAAAAGTCGGATTTGATGCGCTTTCGCCTGCAGTGTGAACGTAGCCTTAGAGATGAACTGCTTCATTATGATTGCCCACTCTACAGAGTTCACAGTTTCTGTTTGATATCATGTGACAGTTCTTTGTGATATTAAGCTACTGTTGTAATGCTTTGAATGTGTATCTTTTGGGGTGACGAAATAGTGTTATTTCGTTTTAAGTAATAAATAATTGTAATAAATAAACTTTTCTTGTTTAAACATGGTCTAGTCTCGCTTTGCTTGTAACTTCTTGACATTGTTAAAGATAATCTTATAATACGGTGGGAGAATACTAGAAATTTTCATCTACATCTACTCTGAGTCTCTGTCTCTGAGCTCCAGTGTCGCTGCATGTTCACACGAGTGTTTTACCAATGTACTGATTAAGAGAGATAAATTGTTCTGAGTGACTGGCTAAGTCATGTTTTAAGAATTATAATACTTAAGCTGATGTTCTACAGCAAGTTTCCAGAAAAAAATGGCCTGAACATAGGCCTTTTGATTGCCAGCAACTGTTGAATTTTGTAAGCAGTCTGGTTTAACCTCACAAGTCAGAAAAGAAGTCTAGCTGTCAAGTTCTGAATGATGATCTTAGCAGCTCAACACCACAAACTTTTAGTAACATAGTTACATGTGCATTTTCCTTAGGAACTATTCTAAAATAGTTCAGAGCCCTATTAACTTTTTTCTCTCTTTTTTAAACCAAGTTGGCATCTTGTTTTGAGAGAACAAGTCCATTAAAAAGATTTGTTTTATGTTAAAAATGCACATGTACCTATCAAAATGAACATCCTTTCCTAAATCTTGTATAATTGTCAGTATTAGATTTTTTATGGATTTAGCCTGAATGTATTTAATTTAAATGTATGTTGAGCTATGTATTTAACAAATGTTGTTGCTTAAATGAGACTGAGAAAAACACCACAGTGGCAAATACGTGAAATATCAAAGATCAGTTTTGCTGTCAAACTGATAAACTCTTCACGTTGTATCCTGCATATCAACAAAAGGCTCCAGTCCCCTGGAATCAAGGGGGATAAGATGGATGGATAGATGGATGGAGCTTTGCTGTTTCCTACTTGGCCTACTAGAGGTCAAATGTGCTGCACATAATCAAAAACAGCAGCATTATATATAGCCATATACGGGGGCTCAGGGGAGATGACCCTTTTATGACCAGCAGGAAGACACACACACACACACACACACACACGTGCTCGCACATGCATATACACACACAGTGCCTTACCTTACACACCACAGGGTTTTTACAATGGGGGGTTGTGTCATTTCAATAAAAAGGGGAGGCCGGGGTTGAAGTTGTCTGGGATCGGGTGAGGAGCTTTCAGCTCCAAGAGCCCACCAGGCTTCCTTTGAAGAGGATTATGTGCCTCTCAATGTAGAACAACTGAAATCTCACTTTCTGAGTTTTAAGAAACAAGAGTTCAAAAACCAGAGAGAGGAAATGTGTTGTTCAAGCAGTCATAAGAATGATGAAAATCATTTGTTTTGCAGCTTTACTTCCATTTGTTCCTCCTCCTGAAGCGCAAGCTCGAAGGATGTTTAGTTCTCCCTGAAGTCAAGGAAAGCAGTTCTAAAAGCAACAACATGGCAGCCTAAGAGACAACAGCAGTGTCCTGAGCAGAGAGGTCCAACAGCAGTATGGGCAAAACAGCATCAGCAATCAAAAGAGAAACACCATCATCATGACTGGATGGATGGAGATGCGTTTCCAGCAAGCTGCAACTTCACTGTGTGTGAAATGGCCTTTGAGAAGACTGAGTTTGACATTTGCCACGTTTGGAGTGAAATGGCAATGAAAGAGACAGTGGGGATTGGACAGGACAAAGCTAAAGAGAACTGCCACTGGACTGCTGCAGGGGGTAGAGGAGACCACAGATGAAGGAGGAGGTGAGGACACAGAGGAATGCTGTTTAGTGTGGGAAACTAATTTGTGTTAGTGAACCTGAGGGAAAATGACTGCCTTGAAGGGGTAAAATTGAGGTGTCTTGAAGCACTGCAAAGTGAAAGGTACAGAAAATCACACACAAACAGAAAATGCATCAATCCTACTAACAAACACACACACATACAATGAAGCTCATGAAGACCAGTCAGCATCTTAAGCATGTGTTTCTGTTTATCATGTTGCCCAGTTCACTTAGTGAGATAAGAAGTGATACATAGACTAGTGAACTAGTATTGTTTTGGGGAAAGATGATTGAATTATAGCAGGGCAAAATAGAATTCTGGAGAGAGGGGTCTGAATAAGTGAGACTAATAGATCATTGAGTTTCTTGTTTCTGATGTGTGGTGGAAGGTTTTACCATGGCACACACATGGTGATATGGGAAGAAACTCAGTATATAATAGTACATTAGGGTTGTGTGGTGTGCATTGTGTGGATGATGGATGAAAGTTTCAGGGATTAATCTGGCTGATGCATTTTTCTTTTGTTGCAAAGTTGAACCTGCCAATTAGTTTTGGTATGATTTACCCTCCTGAGATGAAGAACATGTGTCATGACTTAACTAGGCCTTTTTAATTTTTTACTTTCACAGTGCACTGAAAGTTTTGTTTGGTAATTTCTCTTCTTTGAGCAGACCTGCACGATTAGAACTGAAAGCGCTACATGTTGTCGGGAGAACGATTGCAAGTGAGCTTCTCCACATTAAAATGGGCTCTGGAGAAAGTCACTTATTTGGGACACAATCAGAAAGCGAGTCCCTGTCTAAAAGAATTCAGCGAGGTAATCCAGTCGAAATTCTTCTTTTTCTTTTTGAAATGATGTCATATTGCTGGCAGTAGAAACTTAACGCACCACGTATCAACAATAATAAAAATAGGGAACTGACTGGGGTGACTGAGTTGACTGACTTGATTGACTTGACACCAATATGCAAGGTTGCACCTACCTCTACCCACATGTGACAAAAGGGTGGATGTATGCATGTGTGTTTCTTTGCTGCAGAAGCAGGAGAATGACAGAGACCAGAGGACGGGTATATTTTAGGGTCACATGAGAGTGTGTGGGCCCTGCAGACTTAACCCTTTAGCTGCTACTTTTCCGGGTTACTGATATTTGTGTGAAGGAATCTGTGTCCACTGACTATGTGTTAGTTATGCTATCACACTGTATTGTTGGGGAAAATGTTGAATCTTACAATGGGGAAAATGTGCATACAATGTGAGACACGTACTGTATTAAAATCAGTATCACTCCTTTTACGGCAGATTGTTAACTTTATGAGCTTTTACAGCAGCAGTTGGTTAATTACATGATTCACAGCAGCACCTCTGTAACCTGCTAATACCACTGCTAATATTTTGTTTCTCTCTAAGAGTGCTTGTGGAGGATTCAGCACAGAGACAGAGATAAGTGACAAAAAAAGCAGATGTGCAGTGATTACAGAATATTTTAATGTTGGGCTCATTATCAGACTGTTAGCTTGAAATTGTTAAATGTTGCCATTACTGTACTTAAATTAGTAATCCTTAGTTCAAGCTATCCGGTTGTTCAGTCTGACGTCACTGGCCGTGTCTGGGCCTAAACTCCGCTGCAGGTCCATATATCAAACGATCACTGTGGCATTACTGAGAGTTGAAAAACTGTCTAAAGTCTTTCATCTTTAATAAAATGATCAGCGTTCTTCTCTACCAGGTGTACCAATTGAGTTTAACATCCAGGCATCCATGAAAATGGAATTTATGACATTTAACGGCGTTAGAAGTTAGCAGGAAGTTAGCTCGCTAGCTTCTATCTAAATACAATATAGCATGTCCTGACTGCGGGGTTTTGGAAACAAATTCAAACGTACAGCTCTGCTATCACTTCCAACATAAATGAAGACAGAAAACTAAACAGCAGTGACGTTTGTAGGGTTACTGAAGTTTGGCTAGCTGGTATATAATGATGTGCTACGTGACCGCTAGCGACACAGCTTTGTTAGCATAACATAAACAAGCTAACTTTTTTTCCACTCGACAAAAGTTAACGTGAGTGTTCTCGGTGGTCAGGAACAAATGTAATCGCATGGCAGGATGCTGTAAAAGGACTAAACTTCAGCCAGGAGAGCAAGTGAGATAATCCATCCACAATACGAGGTTAGTCATTCATATACTGCTGCATGGGCTGTGCTGCACTGTAAAACCTAATAAGTTCACAGAACTCAAAAATTGTTGTGTAACAGATTACACAACAATTTTTTAGTGATGTTTTTAAAAGTTTTAAGTTTAACTAAAATAAAAATTACAGTTGCAGTTGCCTTAAATTACCTCAATGCTAACTTATAAATGTTGATATTCCTCAACTTATAATTAGGGAGCAATAAACTTAAAATGTTTAATATTTTTCAACTTAATTAAGGTGGAAAATACACTCAAAATATTTTACATATTGCAACTCACACGATGTGGGAAATAAACTCAAACTTTTTCATATTTTCTAACTTATAATATGGGAAATAACACTTAAAATCTAATAAATATTTTTAAAATACTGTGGGAAATACATTTACGAATAATTCTAAACTGTTTGCCCAGTAAATTATAATCAGCTAAAAGTGTTAGAAAACATGAAAGTAACAACACTAACAATTTAACAACTTTTATTAAACACAATGTGCTTTTAAAAAGGCACAGATAACGGAGCTCACTCATAAAAAAGTGCTTCATAAATAAAACAAAAAAAGACTCCAAGGGTCTCCATCTCAATTCTAAAATTAAATAACATTTTCAGTATTAACAGCAATTGCAGCTATTAGAACATTGAGGCATTTAACACTTACTGTACCTTGACAGCTGCAGCTCACTTATTTCAAAAATACATTAAAAAAAAAATGTACTGGTTTCCACTGCTGTACTTCATAGGTAACAAACATCAAGGCAGTGCATTAAGGTATTAGGCAACAGAACGTTAAACGTGAATAGTGCATGAACTGAACAGTCATTCACTTTAAATTTGAAGTAGAAGAGCCAAATGATTAGGAAAAAAAAAAGCTTCCTCAATACTCAGCTCAACAAGTAGTCCATTCTGAGTGATTCACTCATTGAACAAATCATTCTTCAGCATCAGTAGACGCCCTTTCAGTGGTTTGTTGTCCTCAAGGCACATCACAACCTTCTGGATAAATGTGAATGTAAGCTCAAGTTTCTTTGGGTATTGTAGGTCTAGTGCATAGATGTACCCAAAGAGCAGGAGAAATGAGTCAGCCAGATTTGTGGGACCATTCACAAGTATTTCATCCTCAACGACAATGCAGATGCTTTCGGGACTGAAGAGGGCCGAATCAGTAGTGTCATCCGTGACAACTGTCAGCAGAGCCACAGGAGTGACAGTGAGGTCTGGACCATCTGCTGACTGCAAAACACAAATAATACAACAATGAGTTCAGCCCCTCAAGGACACAAATCATGCTATTGATTAGAGGTGTGAATCTTCATAAGTCGCACGTTTCTTTTAGGATTATAATGTCAACGATTTAATTTGATACATCATGATGCATTACAATAATCTTAATTTGGGTTTGGTTTCAAAACATATGCTTAAATAAATGTTTTCAATAATAAATATATGTCAAGATATTTGTTTTTGTTATTTACCAAACATTTCTCTGACCACAACATGGCACCTCCAAAAAAATAGAACACTTGAATTTTAAAAGGGAGAGAGTTTTTATCTGTGGATTTTTTTTTGTTTAATAATCTTTCAACTATTTTCATGTTTTCTGGTTTATGCGTAACAATCTTCTTGCAATCTTATTCAACAATAGTTGATATATGGGAGAAAACAAGTCAGATGAGGACAGTTTTGAACCTCCTTCCTGATATACACCCTGGTTCTCCTTGAGTTCTGAGTGATATATTCGACTGAACAGCTAGGCAAAGGGGTTGATGCTGAGGGCAGTACATTTACATCACAATTCCTGAATAACGTGGAGGCATCTTCACGCAGGTACACAGGAAGTGCACGAAGGACGAGGGCCCGTCTTGTATTTACATCACGCTGTTCCTAGATGAACATACAATATCTATTAGAATAGTATTTACACAAATGCAGAGTAAAAACAAAGTGTTGGATAGCCATGTTCTGATTGTCATTGTTATAGATCAGGGGTGTCCAAACTTTTTGTGTAACGGGCTAAAGATGGTAAATTCAGTATTTTGGATAACCGTATTTTTAGTAATACACATTTTAAATTAATAAGTTTCCATTGTAAATATATCAACAACTCACAAAGGAAAAACTTCCAAATGTAAACCAATTTTTACAAAAACAGTACTTGTTTGGACTTCTTTAAATTGAAGCTGATAAATCTTTTTAACACAACACTTTTTGAAAGGATACATTTTGTCAAGATGTCCTTCTCCTAAAATGACAACCTTGTATCCATGGCATAATCACTTAATCGCGGGGCACAGTTGAAGCAATTGACACTATGGCTTCTTACAGCTGTGTACAAACCATCTGTTAATGTAATTCTGAATCATGTGAAATGAAAAATTTACCTGAATGTCATAAATTCTCATGAGCTTTGCTAGCTCCTCTGCAATCTTGCCAGTCTTGATGGCCTTGTCTCGGAACAAAGTGATGAGTCTAGGCATGTGTCTGTCCAGCTCCTTGTAGAATTGAGTGCTGTTGGGAAGGAAGTATTATTTTTTGTCATTTTTATTATTTCCATTTATTATTTTATTTTTATTAATTCTATTTTTATTATTTTGTTATTACGTATGTTTAAACATATTGGTATCATATTAGTCTTTATTACAGGTCCAGTTATAACCACTTCAAACTGTTGAGTTGAATCTATAACCCGAAATGCTTTTGAATTTATAATCTTAAATGTTTATGCAGACTGCAGGGTGAAAAAGTAACTCGGTGCTAAAAGAAGACAGGAATATGAAAGTGTATTTGGTGTGATTTTAACCGAGTGAATGCTGTTAGTATTTGATTTGAGTGACTCTGCGTGATTTGTCTGAGTGAGTGGAAAATGGAAGTTTGAGAGAAAAGGCAGGGTGTGTGAGACGATTTATGGCGTCTGAAAGAGGTTAGAACATTTAAAAGTGTGTATGAAATAAAGGTGTGTATGAAATATATTTCTTTTGTGATGTAAAATAGGATGTTTTAAAAGTTTGAAAGTGTTTTTAATTCAAGAAATGCATGAGTGATGGTATGAGAGGTTGAGTTTATTTTTCTCTCAGTTCAAAAACACAGGGGTATATACACTAGGAAAACCCACTTAAGAAATTATTGTGTGACTGATGCTACAAAACTGACCTATGTGTGTGAAGAAGTGTTAATTGTCCTGATGTTTGAAGGAGCTCTGTTTAAATGTGTGTGAGTGAAATGGAGGTGTATTGTTTTTAGATCAAGATTTAGTAGAATTACTGATTGTTTTTAGACTATAAATACAAAGAAAGACAGAGTCTGGAAAAACAGGAAATAGTGAACAGGAAACGCATGCCCATAAAAGGGAACTGTGTGTGTAAAGAAAGAGCACAGAGAGACGTACGAGTTAAAACTCTAGGTATATGAAGCAATTGGAGGCTTTTTTAAAAAAAAAAAAAAAAGAGAAAAAGAAAAAAGGAAGTGAAAAGGATATTAACTGTATGCTTTAGTGTGTTGATACAGGTGGACTTGTCTCAACCTGGGACCCTGAGTACAGCGGAAAAAGCATAGATCAAAACAATTGGGAAAACAAGCCAGTGTTTGGCTAAAAAAGTTGATGGCTTCACCTGTCACTCTGTTCGGACCCTGAGAAGAAGTTCAAAGGCCAGTTAATTTCATGATGAAGACCGACAGAACATCGGGACTTGAAGAATCGACAGGAGGCAAAGGCCAGTGGAACTGAACCATTAACACTGACGAAGATTGACGTCCCAAGCAGCAGCATGTAAGAAAACCACGTGATGACAACAGGTACTGTGAATAACAGGCTGGGCAGTTGAACACTGGGATAAAGAACTGTGGAAAGCACTGGACATTGAGTTTCATATTTGCCATGCTTGGAGTAATCTTGGAAGAGAAGACTGAAAAGATGAATGGAGAAGAAAACCGAGCAAATGAAAATAAGACTGACTGACGACTCCAGAAGCAGAATGGAGGAAACCCCGTGATAAAACATGCAGGGGGAACTGGAGGCTGGTCAAGAACAGTGTCACATGACTGGGGGGCACTGAGCTGAAGGCACTGAATGGGATATTTTGCCAGGCTGGAACCTAACGTAAAAGAAGAATATTGAAAGATCAAAACAGAGAAGAAACAGACTGTGTTTGCTGGAGCTTTGAAGCCCACACAAGGACACTGTGAAAAAAGGGAGAAAGGACCGGTGTCAGGTGAAGCAGGACAAGTTTGACTGCGAGAATATAGGAGATAATTGGATTGGAAAAATTGAAGCCAGAACTCATGATTGTTTAGGGATGTCCACCACAGCATA
Source organism: Oreochromis niloticus (assembly GCF_001858045.2). Lineage (NCBI taxonomy): Eukaryota > Metazoa > Chordata > Actinopteri > Cichliformes > Cichlidae > Oreochromis > Oreochromis niloticus. The sequence goes on from NC_031967.2 coordinate 32,333,203, forward strand.
ACAAAGAGGTAAACGATAAAAAAGGTAAAAATAATCAGAAAATAACTGACAACTATATTAATGAATTGAAAACACACATACACAAGTTGTTACATGTGAGATTATTTTTGAAATGAATCAGAAGTGAGATAGTTTGAATCTAAAGCTCAGTGGAAAAATGAATGAGGTAAAACTGATTATAATTTAAGATGCAATGAAGAAACAGCTTACACGTAGTGTACATTAACATGAATACATAGAAATGCAAGGAAGAACACGCTTACATGCATGGCATAATTGGTATTTCTGACCAGAGACAGAGAAATGGGTCATTTAAGCACTTGTGATAATAATGAAAATGTCTTAGTTTTGTTATTTTCAGGAGTAAAGCAGAACCGGATCAACTCTCCACTGCCGCAGTCGGAAGAAAATTGTAGGTTAACATCACTGGATATGTTAAGGCAAGTTTCTGGTTGAATTGTTCCCAGAATGATGTGTCCATGAACCTGAAAAGCAAGCCCTAACACCTGGCTGAAGACTAGGGGGGCTGTTATTTAAGGTGGGAAATCAAAAATTTGGGTTAGTAATTCGGGAAAGAGAAAACTGACTGTTTAAGTGGAGAGTTGTCAAGGAGTCTGAAATACTGCAAAGCAACATATGCAAAAATAACACACACAAACAGAAAATGCATTAACCTTACAAAGACAAGCTCCTGAAGCTTAATGCATAGAGATATTGATTAAAAACCTGGCTAAGAACACAAGCATACGCAATGAAGATCAGCTTGCTACTTGTATGAGTGATAGAATGGTGTGAATGGTTAATAAAATAGACTTAAAGCTTGAAGTTCACTCAAAGAAGTTAGATGACAGGGGAGTGAGCTATGGAAATTAACAGAAAAAAAAGTGATTAAAACAGTTTTAAAAGAGTGACTTAGGAGTGCTCTCGTACTGAGTGATTAAAACCAGTGATTATTATAGAGAGAAAATGAAAATAATTCAATAATGTGATAAGGTTTAAACATGTATTTCTCTTGTCAAGTTGGCTGTTGAGCTGTGACTCAGTATGCAAATTAGCTGGAGTGAGTGAGCGACAAAGACACTTCCTGTGTGTGTGTCTCGGAGGCTTTCAGTTCAAGAGAGAGCGGTGGCTGTTGGCAAAATATATAATGGTAAAGTATCAGGATATTTGATTACGGTGGTCAGGTCTGTTCAGAGGTGCAGATTTGGACAGGAAATTTATAATTTAGTGATGATACGTTGTTGAAATCGGTGTATATTTTTGCTGAATGAAAACATGGCGGAGTGAGGAAGGGAGACATTGTGCAAACGGTCTTTGATCTTTTGACGAGCTTTTCGGTGTGTTGAAAGGGTGAAATTTGAGATTGTTTCTGATTTTGGAGGCTGTTGTTTTATTTCAAGAGAGGGAGTTTGATTAAGACCTGGATATGTCTGAGAGGGGCCCCGAGAAAATTTTTGTAGTAGTGCACTCAGAAAAAACCTGTCAGGTGATTTTGTTTTGTACTTTGAGGAGCTAATAATCAGCTCTCTTTTTTCATTTTTGTTCTAAGCAGGCCTGGAAGAGAGTGAACTGACGGCGCTGACAAAATTACCAAGTACGAAAATCAGGTGGGCTTTACAGAATTATAACTGATTACAATCAGAGACTGATTGGCGGCGAGTCTCTGTCTAAAAAAGGATTGCAGTGAGTCAATCCAGTCAAAAGTATAGAGAACTATTTTCCTAAAAAGGAAAACGAAATAAAACAAAAGATTGAGCTCATTTTGCTGATGTGGAGCATCTGATGACGTGTGCAGAAGGCTGCAGATCAGCAAAAATATCATGTGTGAATGCATGTGAGTGAATGTGAGTGATTGGACCAAGGGGGAAATAAATAAAATGTTGACAAACAGGAGGAGTGGGAGACTTAATTCTGGGGATGCTGATGTTTGCTTGGAGGGAATTTTTGTTTTATTTACTGGGGTTGGATTATGTTATTACATTATAGAATGCTAAATGCTAAAAGGGAAACATTGTTTGATGTAACTCAAGTTACCATTAACTGAGGTAACACATGATTAATAACTGTTCTGTTTAAGTTTATTTTGTGTTATGACACAGATTGGATCATAAAGGGGGAGAGTTGAGTACAGGTTTTGTTTCCAGGAAATTCCAAGGATCCAGACTTTGAAGGGAGCAACGATTTTGAGAAGATTTGACATAATAATTAAATTGATTTTGTTCCTTAAATACAGGTTCTCAGGGCTGGAGCAAAATACCGGAGAGGAGGATGGCTGAAGTGTTCTGAGAAATGATATGACTAACCTTTTTTTCCCTTTTAATTTCCTAAGCTTGGGTGAAGCATTTTGAGTTTTTTGCCACATGAGATGTGTCAAAAAAGAGAGGGGTTTAAGATTTAATTTGTTTAATTTAAAATGGGTTTTAGTATGATTTTATACCTATTGGGGTTGTTTGAGAATTTAGATATGGTAAAACTGGGGCAGAGATTGTTAATTCTAAAGAAAGGATTAAAATGAACTGAATTCGGTTTAGAAGATAAATTGCTGGTGTTAATAAGAAGTTGTATACCAAACTTAAAGGGAAACTGTGGGAATAAAGGATATGCTTTGGGGAAAAATAGTGAAGATTTTATGAGTAGAAAATGTGTGATTTCTTTTTGATTTTTAGGATAAGTTGTTATAATGTAGGCTTTAGAAACAGATATTAAATAGATTTACACATTGCATTCTGTGCCTTTAACGGAGTTGTGGCTCAGAGAGTCGTCTCTTGAGGGTCAAAAACTTTTGGTTAGCGTTATGATTAGCCAATCTACTGTGAGAATGACCTGAGTTATTGAAGGATTGCACACGCTTACAGACATATGGAGTTCTTAACACACATGACAGTATTGATTTGAGGCCAAGGGCCTGAAATTCCTTTAGCTTTTAACTGAATTTGAGCTGGCCCTGTAACAAGTGACAGACAAGAGGAACTAAATAGGAGTTTGCTTGTAACTAAACTGTGTGACATGTAAAATATTGAGATAACACATGCAGCCCCACATGAGTCTTATTATATAAAATGCAGCTACAGAATAACGAATGCTTGTCGAAGTGACCAAGGTTTCTTTTTGCTTTAAACCAGGTCCAAAGGGGGAAAGTTTATGTATTTTTGCTTAAGTCTGATAAAGTATAAATTAGAATGTACCATTACATTAAGAGCAGCAAAATGAAATAAAATGATATATTAAAACAGAGTATAACACAGGAAATGGGAGTTCTAAAATACAGTTAGAGTTCAGCTTTTAGCTATGATGAAATTTACTTAGGAGCTATTGATAATGTGTTTACACTTAGTGATTAAAGTGGTTGTTTTTTCTTTGATCCTTGTGTAGAATAAGTGTTTATGATGATTTTCTTGTGAAAGGTGATTTTAGGCCAGAGCTGTGACAGTACAGGATGTTGAATAGAGCGAACAACAGGAAACATATGACAGCAGTGCTGTAAGACTGTTAAAAGCTGTAGATTGAGATGAGTGATGTTTAAGATTATATAGGAACAAAAGTCAGAAAGTCAAAATATAATTAGGTTCAGGCTTTTGAATAAAGAGAAAATTGATGGACATAAGTGAGGGGAAGAGCATAGTAGGGAGAAGGTTCTTTTTATCCATTACAGCTAAGGTGAATCTAGTCTTAGACTAGGATCTACTCTGTGAATTATTAGTTTCGGTCATGTTTTTATTTGTTTTGGTGACCTCTGGATAACATCCAGAGGTCAAGAGAGGAATTGTTGGGAAGGAAGTATTATTTTTTGTCATTTTTATTATTTCCATTTATTATTTTATTTTTATTAATTCTATTTTTATTATTTTGTTATTACGTATGTTTAAACATATTGGTATCATATTAGTCTTTATTACAGGTCCAGTTATAACCACTTCAAACTGTTGAGTTGAATCTATAACCCGAAATGCTTTTGAATTTATAATCTTAAATGTTTATGCAGACTGCAGGGTGAAAAAGTAACTCGGTGCTAAAAGAAGACAGGAAGCTATATGTTTTTGAAGTTACATGCTTTTGCAGGAAGTGAAACCAAAACCAGAGTTTGGATGATGCTATTATCATCTTTTATGCATTTATGGCGGATTAAGCTTTGAGTAGTTGTGTTAGATTGAAACAGTTGTTTTATACATTTTACATGTAAGTCAAGATCATCACAACACAGGATGGCCTTAGCCTGGTTGCCTAAGTTGAGGTCAACTAAGGTGCAGAGAGCAGATGCACACTCGGTGCACGCACAGACAGACATACACACACATACACACACACGCTGTTAGGGTGTAGGTGAAAGTTGACTGATGAAGCAGTAGATGCACGATGTGAGAGCTGAGCTGGCTTACGGGAAACCACCGGGGAGAAGATGGAAGCCAGTGTTCTTTTAATTGTGCCTTAAGTTGTCAAATAGAACATTTGTGGTTTTGAAGTTGATGTATGTGATGACGCAATGAGGGGGCGTCACTAAATATACTCTGATGCATATAAAACTGTATTTTGATGTTAGGAGGATGAGATTGTGGGGCTGTCTGCTTACAGAGTCCGCTCATTCTCCCACGCGTGTCATTTCATTAAAATCATCGTCTTTACTCTTTGGACCAGTGTGGTCACTTGCATTCCTCCTGTGTTTTCTTCCCTATATTTTTGAACCTTAACAGTGCGCAGGTTAACATTCTTGATTCGGTGGAACTCTGCAACCACCTGTACATGAACAGAAATACACAGAAATGAACAAAGATGAATTAGGAACAAAAATGTGAATGTATTTTAAAAAGTTCTCAGGTTAGCAAAACCAGAGCAATTCTAGTCAGAACCAAGGCCAAAATAGAAAGTTATTCGTCATTCTTTGTAATGTTATCTAAAGGAAATTTAAATAAATAAACTTCTAGAGACTTTGCTTACTGTGAATGGGGAAAAAAAATACGTCACAGAGTGATGTGTTGTCATTTTACATCTGTCATTTGCTTTTTGGTAAATTGTTTGAAAATCTAGACTTTTAAAAACTGGGAGAACAGTAAAGAGACAGACAGACATATATACACACACACACACACACACACACATACATACATATACACATCTATATATATATATATATATATACACATATTTTATATTTTATTTTTTTTACCTGTGACTCCATAAGTAGGGCTGGCCATCTGTCCACGACGTCTGTCACTCGTGGAGCTCCAACAGCTCCAACAATTTCTTGGCGACATAGGGCATAGGTTGTGTCCATGAGGACATAGTGAAGGCTAAAGTCCCCATTCAGTCTTGGCTTGAACCTCTCTTGAATTATTTCTTTCAGCTCCTCCACTGACTTTGGTCGCTCAAGTAGAGCAAGTTTCAGGGCGGTGTCTCGTTCAACATACACACGCAGCACATGCTTCTGGGCAGCAGCCATCTTTTGGTTCCTGGAAAAAAAAAAAAAAAAAAAACCACAATAATTTTTATGGAGAGTAAAGATGATACAAACAACGTACACAAGTCCATAGCCTCACTTGAACGATGGGAAGTATGGAAAGACACCTGCAGGAGTGAGGCAGTTTATTCATGGACCCACTGCCCAGCCTTGACTTGTAGAGCTCGCTTAGTGGAATACCCCTCTAAACTGTTAAAGGATTTCGAGATTATCTCACAACCACATATTTGAGACTACGAAAAAATACAAACGTGTCTAATCATGATAACACACTCATGTTGTTTAGCATTGTTCGTTTCATGCTAGCACACACACATAGCTCAACAGCGTAAACTACTGACTGTGTAACGCGGACACTTATTGAAATAAGTATACTCACAATACGCACGTCCATTACCGGCGAATACGACAACCGGTAGAAACGGACAGTAGAAAGTTTTAGTAGAAAGTTCAAACGCATGGAGCTAGAACTGCCACCGTTAACTTCCCGGGCAAGAATACAATGCATTATGGGAAATGTTGTCCCCCACGGAAAACCGCCAAAACGTTACACCGTTGTAATTTGAAATAACATTACGTATTTGTCACATTCGAAAACTTCTAAAATTACAATTACTTGGATTCGAATTTATTTATAACAAACATTCACTGTGCACAAAGTACGAATATATTTCCAGTAAAAAATAAAAAGACTGTTTATCGAAATTAAATTTAAACAAAACAAAAACACGTTAGACTTACCAAATTTAGGGCAGTTGATGAAAAAAATTAAGGTGGTGGTCGTGGTGGGTTGAAGTTGGGGACTCTTAATCCACACGGGCTGGCCAAATCTTCCCCGCATCAAGGTAAATTCAAGATGGCTGACTCAGCTTTCCTGAGGGAGCGACAAGACTCCACCCACCAGAACGTCACTAATATATGCTTCTTAAACTTTTTGAGCGTTCCAAACAAATTAGCTAAAAAATATTGAGCCCTATTCAATTAAAGTTGCATAAAAGCCAACAGAGCTCAATACTTTATAGTTTGCTCAACTACAAAACGACATTTGAGTGTTATGAGCTTATTAGTTATGAGCTAGAACAACTGTTAGGGATTACAGTGTGTAGTTACATCGTAAGGTTTTAAAAACTGAGCTTAAATAAATGATTAGCGGTAATAAAAGCCGAGGGAGGTCAACAGTGATCACTGACTGTTTTTAGGAGCTTTTTGAGATTAAATAGAAGAAAATACAAAACATTAAACATGTTAACAACACAAAAGCCATATTAAACGCAGACTGCTTTAGGCCCGGAAGTAGGATTCGTCACGTCATCACTGAACAACCGGATAGGATCAAAGACATTCTTCTGTTTCTGTTCCCCTCCCCAGCCTGCTGAATGGTGAGGGGGGGCTATAGTGTAACTGTAGGCACATCCTCAGCAGGAAGTCACACAAACGCACCCCCATTCACACACACACACACACACATATACATACACACACACACACACACACACACACACACGCTTGCACATGCATACACACACACACACAGTGTTTTAACCTTATGTGACCATGGGGGGGGGGGGTTTACAATGGGTGTTTGTGTGACCACTGAGTTAATAAAAGAGCTGCGAGAGGGGGCCGGAGTTTGGAGTTGTCTGGGATCAGTTGAGGAGCTTGCAGCTCCAAGAGGCTGGTCCGATCGGCTCCCCTTGCAAGTTAAAATGGATCAAGCTCTGTCTTGCTTTGTTCATGGGAAAAAGGCTCTAAACCAGCAGGGCCTGCGAAGCGCAGACCCAACACAGACTACTATTGAGCTCATAGGGTTAAAATAGGTCTTCATCTTCCAGCACAGATGAAGACTCGGAGAGGAGCTAAGGCAGATGGCTGTACAACTGGGCTTCCTAGAGATCGTCATGAGGAGATTTTGAACAACAGCAAAATCCAAAATAAGGTGGAAAGAGATCCTACGGTGACGTTGAGGAAGACTACAGGAGTGTACGACTTGCTCTGCTCCTAAACCTACAGCGGCATTGGAAGGGAAGCTGAGGGATGAAGGGAGCATGCCAAGCTCCAAGTGTGACAGCGCAGAGGGAGATCAGCAATGGAATTTTGACTCTGTATACAGCACAGACACCAGGAGCCATGACTGTGACCAGGAAATGACTGACAACCATTTCCCATGAATGACCACCTAATGCTGTTTCACTTTGCCATGCATACTTTGATACTCTGAAGAAGGTCTTTCCTTTGTATCACAAAAATCAGTAACCCAGAAAAGGAACAGCTAAAGGGTTAAGCCTGCAGGGCCCACACACTCTCATGTGACCCTAAAGTCTCCCCTTCCTCTGGTCTCTGTCATCCTCCTGCTCCTGCAGCAAAGAAACACACATGCATACATCCAACCTTTTGTCACATGTGGGTAGAGGTAGGTGCAACCTTGTATATTGGTGTCAAGTCAGTCAAGTCACTCAGCTCTGTCAAGCTTTTACCAGTCCAGTCAGTTCCCCATTTTTTTATTATTATTTGTTTATTGCTGATAGTGGAATCTCTCGTGTCGCATTAAGTTTCTACTGCCAGCAATATGACGTCATTTCAAAAAAGAAAAAGAAGAATTTAGACTGGATTACCTCGCTGAATTCTTTTAGACAGGGACTCAGTATCTGGTTGTCCCAAATAACTGTCTTTCTCCAGAGCCCATTTTAACCCTTTAAGACATACCATAGAGCCAAGTCCGCCAGAGCTTATCTTTATATTTTTACATGCTATAGTGCCATTTTTGGGAGCATTTCAAGTTGCTATAAATCAATACAACTGTTATATCCCAAATTTTAATATTAATGTTAATTATATGTATGCGATAAGTCAATAGTAACTACATAAATTGCAAAAGAGTGCAATAAACTACAAAAAAATTGGAAATTGTTTTATTTTTTTAACATATATTTCTAGTTAGAGAAATTTAACCCTTTAAAGCCGGTCAGAGCGGGCACGCTCTGACCAGCTTTAAAGTTGTACTTACATCTCATGCCATCAGCTTGTCCTAGGTCATGGTTTCCCTCCACATATAGCTTTGCAAAAACTGCACAAAAAGCGCTTGCAGGAACAAAAACATAATATTCCAGAAACACGCTTTGCCGATCTGATCAGCTGTTCATAACACTTCCTACATTGAAATAGACGTCAGCACGAACTATCGCATGTCCGCCATTACCTGCCCGAAACGACGTCATTTTCGCGGAAAATGTAGTTTTTTACATGTGGGCCTTATAAGCCTATACTGGTGTTTTTAAGTCATGTTTGACTTTATGCTTTTCTGAATAGTTTCTAGGATGCTTAGTACTCAAATTGCACTGCTTTAAATAGTTTATTTTGATGCACATGCTGTTTTCTTTGCAAATTTGCATTATAGGATTGTTTTTCGTTTTTTCTGCAGTATATAAAAATTGATGTATCTGAAAAATAAAACTGTGAAGACACTCAAAATAAATTTCCTGTTGTTGGAAACTATTTTTTGCAACTTTTTTGTATTTAAAGTTTTGAGGGATAAACCTCTTAAATTTCTCTAAGTAGAAATATATGTAAAAAAACAAAAACAAAAACGATTTTCAATTTTTTTGTAGTTTATTGCAATTTTTTGCAATTTATGTAGTTACTATGGACTTAATGCATATTACAATTTTGGCTATAACAGTTGTATTGATGTATAGCAACTTGAAATGCTCCCAAAAATGGCACTACAGCATGTAAAAATATAAAGTAAGCTCTGGCGGATTTGGTTCTATGGTAGGTCTTAAAGGGTTAAGAGGTTTATTCCTCAAAACTGTAAATACAAAAAAGTTGCACAAAATAGTTTCCAACCACAGGAAATTTATTTTAAGTGTCTTGATAGTTTTATTTTTGAGATACACCAATTTTTATATACTCCTGGAAAACTGAAAATAAATATTATAATGCAAATTTGCAAAAATAAAAAGCCAGCATGTGCATCAAAATAAACTATTTCCAGCAGTGCAATGTGATTTCTAAGCATCTCAGAAACTATACAGAAAAGCATAAAGTCAAACATGACTTTTAAAAACACCAGTAAAGGCTTATAAGGCCCTGAAGGTAAAAAACTAAATTTTCCGTGAAAATGACGCCACTTCCGGTTTCGGGCAGGTAATGGCGGACATGCGATCGTTCGCGCTGACGTCTGTTTCAATGTGGGAAGTGTTATGAACAGCTGATCGGATCGGCAAAGCCTGTTTCCGGAATATTATGTTTTTGTTGCTGCAAATGCGTTTTACAAAATTTTTGCAAGGCCATATGTGGAAGGAAACCGTGACCTAGGACAAGCCGATGGCATAAAATGTAAGTACAACTCCTCCGGTTTCATATTTTAAAAAAATTTATTGCGTTTTATGTGGTTCCGGTTCTACAGGGATTTAAAAATAGTTACGCAAAACGGAGCGTGCCCGCTCTGACCGGTCTTAAAGGGTTAATGTGGAGACGCTCACTTTGCGACCGTTTTCCCGACAACATGTTGTGTAGCGCTTTCAGTTCCAATCGTGCAGGTCTGCTTAAAGAAGAGAATACCCAACAAAAAATCTCAGTGCACTGTGAAAGTAAAAAATAAAAAGGCACATTTTACAGCTCAGGAGGGTAAATCATACCAAACCGAATTGGCAGGTTCAACTTTGCAACAAAAGAAAAATGCATCATCCAGATTAATCCCAAAAACATCTATCCATCGGCCACACACCACACAACCCTGTTGTTCTATTAGATGCTGAGTTTCTTCTCATTTAATGTGTGCCATGGTAAAACCGTCCACCACACATCTGAACAACAACTCAATAATCTATTAGTTTCACTCATTCAAAACCCTTTCTCCAGGATTCTGTTTTGCCCCTACTATAATTCAATCATCTTTCCTAATATATTACTAGTCCACTAGTTTACATATCACTTCTCATTTCACTAAGTGAACTGGACAGGATGATAAACAGAAACACATGCTTAAGATGCTGTCTGGTCTTCATGAGCTTCATTGTATGCGTGTGTTGCTGGACCTGCTCACTGCTCAGGACACTGCCGTTGTCTCTTGGTCTTCCATGTTGTTGCTTTTTGGAACTGCATTTCTTGTCTTCAGGGAGACGTTAGCATCCTTGGAGCTTGCTTTTCAGGATAAGGAACACATGGAAGTGAAGCTGCAAACACACCTGCAATTAACACACTGAGATATTTTCATCATTCTTATCACTGCTTGAACAACACATCTCCTCTCTCTGGTTTTGAACTCTCAATTTTTAATAACCCAGAAAGTGAGATTGGAGTTGTTCTACGTTGAGAGGCACAAAACCCTCTTCCTATTATTATTATTGCTTATTTTCATCAACAACTCAAATATTATTTCTTTTTTGTGTCCACCCATAGGGCAGCTGGTGGCCTGCAGTACCACCATCTCCCACTAGTTGGAGACAATTCCTTTCACGCACATTTCTACACTCCTCTCTTTTTTTCCCTCTCGTTTTCCTTGTTTCCATCTGTGTTGACTATGGCTGTGTCCCAATTCAGGGTATGCACGCTTGAAGTACGCACACTACGCGTACTACGTACGGAAGTGAGAGGCTTGTGAAATGGGACGGTCTAGCATTCGTCGCGCTGTTCAGGTTGCCTAGCAACCATGATACTAACCGTGAGAAATGTTTCATACAGCATTGTTTGACAGAAATGAAGGAGAAAAAATGTTTTGTTGGTCATTCATTTTTGTCATGATATCACTTTGAGAAGTTGAGTATCTGAGGCTGAGACCACAGGACTGTAAAACATGATAGTTGGGCTTCATTTCTGTACTGAACAGTCATTTTAAGATTAGTTCGTAAATAATTAGCTAATGTTGTTCATGAGACTAAAGTCATCTCACTGTGGTAATGTTAATATAATATGGACAATATTATATCTATTGTCAGATATATGTGTGTATATATATGTAAATATATATATATGTGTACATATCAGCTTGAACTCTGGGTCAAAGATGCAAGTAGCAGTTATTTATATCTCCTATCACCTTAAATCTTCACTCAAAGACAAGTATCTCTGACAGTGTATATACAGATGTATTATATATATGAGACAAACATTGTTCTTTTAATTTGTTGGCATTACTAAATTTGGCTCAATGCTTACATATATGTGTAAAAAGCAAATGTACGAGCTGTGATAACTGTTTCTGATAGAATGAAGATCAGACTGATATATGAAATATTCCTTTATTGGGTGAGAAAATCAGACCATGTCATAACTGCTTTAAGTCATACAGAATAGATATCAGAGCCTTAAACAGGCTGACTTCTGCTAAATGGGTCAAACTGGGCAGAAAGTATACAAACACATAACATCCTTATAGAATATGATGTAACACTATAGATCAACTTACCTCAGAATATATAAAGCATATAAACAATTACAGCAATATGATGCAACAAACACAGCAGTGCTACTAATCCAAAATACTCAAAGCTTCATAGAACTGAAACAAACATTTATTTTTAGCTCCATTCTGCTGCTGATACATACTTTAGGTTTCTGAATATTAAACTTGTTGCTGCCTTTCACAGTGTGTAACTTGAAGGCCCTGAGTACTTTCTCCCACACTGAAAACACTGGGATGATAACATTATTTGAACATTACCTAATAAGACTGATTCAGGACAGACAATTAGTTATGTTAAGCTTTCCTAGCAGTCCTTCATAAACAGGGAACAGTCTGTCTATTCTCTCCATCTGTCAGCTGCTGCTGGCTCTTCCTCCTCCTCTTCCTCACACACTGCTGAGTTTGTCCTGGTGGATCATCAGGGGTGCAAAGCCTCACAGATGATGTGCAGCAGTGGGTCCCTCAGTCTGTCCTCACTCTGGACACTTGCAGTTGTCACACATGGAAATCAAATGTGTGATAAGCTGCAGGATTCAAACACAAGTGTAACTTATAAATACATGTTCATACTTTTATTCCACAATCAGAGAGAAAGAAACAGAGAGAGAGTGCAGGACAGACAGACAGGTGACAGTCTCAGGTGTACACACTGCTACAAAACAGCACAAGAGAAGGAGGATTTAGTGTTTGTGTTATTACGAGTGCTAAACAAGAAGAGTTCCCAGATGGTCCAGTGGACACATGTGTGACTCCTGTGATTAAAGCATCTTTCTTTCAGCTTAACGAGTGAACCGTCAGCTCGTTCAAACACACGTTAAAGTCCGTTTGGCTCGACACCACCGAACAGAGGCAGCAATATTACATAGCTAACATTAACAGTGCAGTGAATCCTGCTTGTGCCGTCATATTCAGGACTGCAAACCGAGCAGCATCACTGACTTTCAGCTTGTTGTGTTTGTGGATATATGACTGACTTTAATTATCCATAAAATCATCACATTCTCTGTAAGATTAAGGTCAACTATATATTTATTTAGAAGTAGAGGCTTTAAAACCAAGTTACCGCTGAAAGTACAAACATCACTAATGTCACATAACTTTCCCGACATGTGGCCAACAGTAATGTTTTAATGTTCTTAAACATTCGCACATAATATTCAGTACTTACTTTTGACAGTTCACTCTTCGGCCGCTCCCTTCTGCCGTATTTTGCGGCAAAATTATCCACACCCACCGCCGCACTATGAATTGTGGGATATATGGGACCACGAAGCGTGCACCGGACCACGCTTGATATTTGGGGAAATCGACGGTGCATTTGGAGTATGCATTTGAAGTACACTTTGAATTGGGACAGCTGTCGTCGCGTGGCGGTGACGTAATCGCACTTGAAATGCGTACTTCAAGCGTGAAGACCCTGAATTCGGACACAGGCTGTGTCCGAATTCAGGGGAAGGATGCTCATAAGGACACTACCTACCTACGTCACAAGGTAGTGTCCTTAGACGGACGGGTAGTCAGGAAGTGAGCGGCTTGGACAGCCCCCTTTAAAATGGACCCAGAAATGTCGCTCTGTTGTTTGGACAATTTTATTTCTCAAGGAGCTAGAAAAACCTTATCGTCGTCGCCCGCACGTTTTGTACCTTAGGCTCATCAGAGACAAACATGTCCAGGTAAAATAATTTCCTTTAATCTACACGCATTTAGGGATTACTTAGCTAATTACACGGATAATTGAAATATCGCCGGCGTTGTGCCAAAAAAGTGTTCGCCTGCCAAAACTGATTTCCAATGTTTCTGAGTGTAATATGTGTAATATCTTTATGTATGTTGGTAAATAGACTTCGGTGAACATGGTTTACTAAGGGGTTTTATATATACAATAATTACCTGTTGTTCAAGTAGCTTTATAACTCTGGTTATAATGTAGGTACAATTGATATATTTGTTGCGCTGTCTGCTGTCCTCTTGGCCAGATTACTCTTAAAAAATAAATTTCTAATGTCAATAAGATTATTTTTTTTAACTGGATAAATAAAGGATATATAAAAGTCACTGCCAAAAACTGATTGCAGCTTCTACCTTGTTACAGGAATGTTGCTGGTGGCAAGTGACTTGATATCACTAATGAGGGACACATTTGACATGTTTCACGTATTATAGACCAACAAGTTATTCATAGCAGGTTAAATACGAGCAATCAGTTTAGGGCAAAAACCGGAAATCAGTTTTTGGCAGACGATCATTTTTTGCCACAACATCGGTCATTCTCACACATGTACTGTATCATATAAAATATATAAACTAAATATCTTTGAAACGTATAGAATCTAATCTTTTGTTTGTTTGTTTTTTTACATAGCACTTTATCAAACTGTTGTCTGCTACAGAGTTACAAGTATTATACTAATAATATAGCATCCACCATCTCCTGCTTGCATATCTCTGTAAACATCTTAGTGGTGTGGCAGCCATGAGTGAGCCAGCCCTGCAAACCCTGTGGATGGAGGATGCAGTGGACAGTGGGAGGAATCAAATCAAATCAAATCAAATCACCTTTATTGTCACGTCACATGTGCAGGTACACTGGTACAGTACATGCGAGTGAAATTCTTGTGTGCAAGCTTCACAAGCAACAGAGTTGTGCAAAATACAATAACGTGCAACAAGCAAAATATAAAAATGGTTAATCTAAAAAGTAATAAATATATGTACCATATATAAAGGTATATACATTACTGAATGTGTGTACTAAATATGTTTTTCTACGTGTGTGTGTGTGTGTGTGTGTGTGTGTGTGTGTGAGTGTGTATATACATGTTTTACAAATGAAATAGAGTAAACAATAAAATAAGATATATAAAATATAAAATATACAGAGGTTGGTATGTGCAAAACAGTGGCATTAATGTACAGTATGGAGTGCATAATGTTGAAGTTCCAGTAGTGAGGGTGAGGTGTCTATGACGTGTTCAGCAGTCTGATGGCCTGGTGGAAAAAGCTGTCTCTCAGTCTGCTGGTTCGGGACCGGATGCTGCAGAACCTCCTTCCTGATGGAAGTAGTCTGAAGAGTTTATGGCTGGGGTGACTGGAGTCCTTGATGATCCTCCCCGCTTTCCTCAGGCACCGCTTCCTGTAGATGTCTTGGAGGGAGGGAAGCATCCTAAAGCTCTCTTTGCAGACCACCCTGTGTGATTCTCCACTCGCCGACCAGAAAAGACAAACCGCAGGTCTCAGTTGCAGCAGCTCATCCACGTCTGATCTTGCTCGGGCAGATTCAGCAACACTGTAATCTATTACAGTTGTTCAAGAAACGGTCCAGGAACAGGTCACTCAGGTTAATCCTGTGTGAACAACTGAAAATATTGTTTTTCCATCTTTACATACTGTGTATTTGAAATATTCTTGTTTAATTGTTATTGTTATTTACTTTATTGCTATCAAATAAATATCCAAGTAATATTGTTCAAAGTTAGCGTTATGTTCATACGTGTTACAAATGCCTGTAAATCAGTGACAATTACTGTTTGTTTGAATCAATTTATTAATAACATAAAACCTTTAAACTAATGCAACACATATAACAATGTAACAAATTTATTCAAATAAATAAATTTCTCAATACATAACTCATTTGGGAATTAATCTTTTGTTAGGGTTCAATGTTGAGAGAGGAATCCATAAATAACCACAGATCCGGTCCGGTGTGCAATTAGACGGCATTTTAATGAATTACACATGTGTGAGTTCAACAACCCAATCAGTGTTGAACTGTCTTTATCATATTCAGACAACTGTTTTATGGGGTTAAGATAGTACAGCCCCCTTTCCTGTTACTAGGCAGATTTAAACAAAGCATTCGTCACTCCAAAACCACAATGACTTTTAACATAGAACATCATCTTCGTGTCGACGGCTGATGCTTCCTGTCTCCATCCTGCCCAGGCTTATCTTCCTGGAGATCAGGTGCACTTCCTGTACAAAATGTCACTCATACAGGCACAACCCCGCAGTTAGACTCATTTAGGTAAGAGTTTATATCTGTGTGTGTGTGCACGTGCGAGGGCGCGTGCATGCTGTGTACTGCGTACGTGTCATGACCTCTCCTACACCCCAGCTTCACCTCACACCTCTGTCATAGGCAGACATAAGGCCTGAGCTTTTACACAGCTAAACTATGAGTGACTTTTGGCCTAAATGTCACACTTGAATGATGATCTCAGATCTGTCAATATGTTTGCTCCTCCTAATATAGTCTAAAAGCCACCCCAAGCAACACAATTTGAATTTTCCCCTATCAGTGATCCTTCTAACTAAATGTGTGTGTTAATCAACGATACATGCATAATAACACCCTGCTCTTAACTTGCACTCACTCTGCTTTCGGTTTCACTTCTGCAAAAGCATGTAACTTCCTGTCCCTGCAGTCAGCTTCTCCCCCACTGAAGACTTCAGTGTAAGAATATAAAAACATTCGAAAACCTTTAAATTATAGATTCAACTCCACAGTTTGAAGTGGTTATAACAACCTGTAATAAACATGTTAATATTTGATTATGATAACCCCTGTAATACAAATTATAACATAATGCCAGCAACTTCAATAAATGCTTGGATGAAATGATAATTAATGCAATGATAAAGATGATGGTTATGAACAGTAACCCTAAAATAATTCCTATAATTCTACACTTTCTAGAAGTGAAAACAGTCTGTCCGTCCTCTCCCTGCTCTCCTCTCCTCAGCCTCTCCTTCCTGCCTCATGTCCTCTCTGATGAGGTCTAGCAGCTCATCATCCTTGTCTCTTTTCCTCTTTCTCCCTGTCGTAGGTGGCTGAGCCGCTTCGTCATCGCTGTCGTTTTGGTCACCCACTGCTGTGCTTGGCCCTGGAGTGTCCTCAGGGAGAGAGGAAATTAGGACAGGAGGCTTAATGGAAGGCATCTGTCCTATCACCTCATCCATGAGGGCAAACCAGGGCCAAGTAGCAGCAGTGGGCTTCCCACTGACCCCCTCTCCTGAGCCTGGATACTTGCAATCCTAAAGGCAGAGGAAATCAAAAATGACAGCAGGCAAATAAAAACACCACAACAACTCTTAGTAATTGCACGTTTATTAACTTGTGTTCTTGAGAATTATCTTCTTGATAACACACATACGTACTTTGTATTCTTTAAAGTTATCCCATGTCTTCTGGCCTGCAAGGGGGTGACTTTCCCCTGCAGGCCCATCTTCTCCAGAATTGTCCTGATCACACACAACAAATAAGAGAAGAAAGGACACCATGGCAACTATGTTAATCCCTAAGCCCAAAGGTTTTCACAGCAGAACACCAGAGGAATACCGTCTGGACATCACAGGTTCTGTACAGCAGCAGTCCGTGAGTCGTTTGGTGCCGGGCCACGAGAGTTAAGGCTCCGGTGTGAAATATATGGTTTTCTGGGTTTTTATCGTTAACTCGGTTTCCCTGGGTCTTTTTCTTTGTTGTAGTTGTGTGTCTTATTTTGAAAGAAATATTTACACGTTACCATAGCGACCAGAGAGCATTAAGCGGCAGAGAGGAGGATGCTACTGTCAATATTGGCGCATTTTCAGGAGGACGCTGCTAATAAAGTTACACAATTACACAGTACATTCACGTTTATTATTATATTTACAAAATACCACAGTTTTTGTCTTGGTCGGATCATTTTATGTGGTTGTATTTATCCACGATACCTTAAAGGCTCCGTGTCTGACATAAACCGGTCTGTGGCGCAAAAAGGTCGGGGACCGCTGCTGTACAGCATGAGGGCTAATAGGACCGTACTCATATGAATATGATGTGTGAATTGATTTATTCTTGTACATCCACGCCGTAGCGGCCCAATTCTTCACCCCAGTGAAGAGGTGATCGTTTTCTCCTCATTTTAATAAATTAAGCCGTTTGGTCTTTGTTCCCCACAACATATCACCAATTCGAAAAAATCAAAATTAGCTGTATGTAAGCGGCAATACATGATAAATCGCGGGACCCCCGATACAAGCTGGTTTACGGTTATTTTAAAGAAAAGAAACATGTCTATGCAGATGCCCAAAGCTTAACAAAACGACCGCTATAACAATTTAACTTTTGTACAAGTAGATTTTCATATACTTACATTTGAAAGTGTTTTCCTCTCCTGCTTCGACCACCATCGTTATCAGAAACAAATCTCCTCTATGACCCGCAATGACTCCTGGGATATAGTAGGACATGAAGGATACATCGGACCATCCTTACGGTGCGCACACACCGAACGCGATAGAGGCGGCCAGAGCGTCAGGTGTACATGTAAAGTCAATGGAAAGAGCGCGATGACACGCGATTGCGCATCCGGCGAACATGCGGAAGCAGATTTGCGTCGCGAAAACGCCAAAACCCGTGAAACGCGCGTCAGTGTACCGCGTGGGGCTCGTTTGACTCGCGAAGAAAACCACGCGTGTCAGATTGTGTGTTGCATTTTGTGCACACGCCCGTACCGCGCCAACCGCTCGAGTTGGAAAATATGAACTCACGCCCCGACAACCAATCAGGAGGCCGGTGACGTGGCTGTAACCAGGTCACAGGGGCAGATCAAACCAAAGCCCTTCATTCTTCATTCAGTATGGAGGAAAAACTCATCACTGCCGTGGCTAATCACCCAGAGCTGTATGATGCCAGCTGCTACTTCTACCGAGACAGGAATAAAAAGGACCGAGCTTGGAGGCACAGAAGTGAGGAGATCGGGCAACCTGGTAAGTTCATTCATTCTCCTTTTTAATTTTCAGACTGACCCGATAAAGCCGCGCAAAATCTAGCAAGCCTGCCTACTGTCCCGCTATTTTCCCACTGATGTACAAATACCTTTCCGCTAACAAGATAATGTGTTTATTCAGAGGACATCTGCAGCACAACACATCTGGCACAACTTCCTCCCACATTTCCGGTCCACGCGCGTGGAAAGATGCAATTTTGAGGCGCGATGGGTTTTTCTTGGACACGCGTTGAGGTGCGAATGTGCACGCGTCAAATTAGGGGCGTTTAGGGCGTTTTCGCTTGCCTCTATCGCGTTCGGTGTGAACGCAGCCTTAGAATTCAGGGCAAAGTAGGACGCATTTGTCGCCACATTTTGAGTACTCTTTGAATTCGGACAGCCTTCGTTGCGTCGCCGTGACGTCATTGCCTCCAAAAATGGCATTGGCGCATCCTTCCCCTGAATTCGGACACGACTAACCCTCAAATTCGCGGAAAAGTAGGACACATTTGTCGCCACATTTTGAGTGCTCTTTGAATTCGGACAGTCCTCGTCGCGTCGCTGTGACGTCATTGCCTCCAAATATGGCATTTTAAGCATCCTTCCCCTGAATTCGGACACAGCCACAGCCTATGTGCACGTTAGCATATGCTACTTCCGGCGCAAAAACTCCTGTGTGGAGCTTTGTTTCCGGTGTCCTATTCGCGCCTTGTTTACGGTCCAAAACAAGTTAAGCAAATGAATGAATCAAGCGGCAATTTACATTTCTATAGATGTCTTGGGCATTTACGCAATATATCTGTAAATGATGTTCATGGACTTGTCGATATTTTTCCTCCACGCCTCAGAGCAAAAGAGAGAAGGGATTCAAATGTTATATTTCTCAGCTGTCCCTCGTTTATTGCGGGTGTTATGTTCTAAAAATAACCAGCGATAGGTGAAATCAAGTAGCCAATTTTATTTTTTGATGCGTGGACATCGTGGACATCCAGTACTGCACTTCAGAGTCACACTGCTAGCAATCGATGCAGCGATTCTGTACTGTACAGGAGAGACTTCACGGAGGAGATCGTCTGCAGCGATCAGGACGCAGGACACAATGTGACGTAAAAATAAGCATGAAAACTTGCACTAAAAAATCCGCAAAAAAGCGAGGTGAAAGGTGAACCACGTTATAACGAGGGACCACTGTAATTTTGAAGGTAAGTCACAACATACCCTTCATACATACTAATGTATAGAAACCCTCACCAGCAATCGTTCATTTTTTGTGTGGCTTTTTTCACAGTTTGTTAACATGCTGTGTAGGTGTGGACATAACGGGAAACATCTGTGACTGTTGTTCATCTGTAGTTTGAATGCTGAACATTTGCTTGTTTAAAGAATAAGACCAGTCACTAAACAGAGATGTGCTTCTGAATGTGGACGATGTGTCTTATGCTGCAGTGATGCAGTTCTGCTTGTGTTGAGTGACGTAAACAACCGATCGATCTAAACTCTTTAAACGTCAATCACGTGGTTACCGGTTACCGGCTACTGGCGAAAATAATGGAGGAAATCGGGACGGTAAGCCAATTTCTGTCTTAGCGCATTTGCACCGCTGTGTGTTTTTGTGGTCTTCTTTTGCGGCTAATTCAGTGAATTTTGGTCTGATTGTGGTGAAACTTGGTGTGTGGAGTCAGTGATAGCTCTGGGAGCTAACCAGCCTATCTTTAACCGGTTACATGAAGTCTGAAGAATTTCTGGTTCGGTTTTGTTTGTTTAGCGGACATCGGCGCATTTACGTAACTGCTCGTTTAATTGCGGATTATTTTCGGTGTGTTTGGTGGTTGTAGAAATGGTTTATATGACATTTTAGCTGAGATTCTGAGGTTTCTGTGGATACCACACGTCTGGACTTATATTTCTCAACCCGCGTTATAACCGATTAAACGTGATCTCCTCCTTTTTGCCCCCGGTATCGGGGGCGTGGGGCTTAAGTGGTTTAAACGTCAAAATCTATCATTAGATTTTTTGTGACACAACAGTGGTGAGTGTTCCCACCTTCTGCTCTTTGGAAATTAACGCAATCTTTCCGTTTTCGAGCTTTGGACATGATTTTGGAGTATATCTTCGCAGTAGCGATTTACCGCAAAGTAAAGCTACCGGAAATGTACAACCCCACATCCGGCCTCAAACCAGGAAGTTAGCATTTTCTCGTAGTCAATAGTGGCATTCACACTCGCATTCGCTCATTCACTCTTCTACACCTACAATTTCCTCAAGCCTGCGTGAACCCACATGGCTGTTGTGCTCCCGGACTAGCGTGTACCCGCACAGTCACTGAGCTGCCTTTCCTAGGTCCGCGTGAACCCGGGCGACCCACGAACTCCCGTGCCCGCGTGCACCCATGCAGCTACGGAGCCATCTCTTCTTTTACAAGCCTGCGTGTGCCCGCATGGCTAGCGCTCTCCCAGACCTGTGTTTACCTACACAGTCATGGAGCCGCTTTCTCTATTTTTGTCTGTATACGTGACTTCCTGCTGGTCATAAAAGGGTCATCTCCCCTCATCCCCCGTATATGGCTCAACTCCTTTAATGGTCCACCATATACAAGTATAGGTGAGCCCATAAATGCCAGGAAGTAAACATTCCTTACCAAATAAGAAAACCAGAACCTTTCATGGAATGTGCCTGCAGTTTAAGGCAACGTTTATAAATTTTAAGCACAACAATGACAAGTTTTATCAAAATCACTCTAACGATGTCAATTTAAGGCTCAAATTAGTTCACATTCTGTCCAAGTAAATACTTGTTGTCAAATTGTTGTCAAATAATACACGAGTTCTTTAAATGTGTAAAGACTTGAGATCATTCATAGCAGCTTGCTGCTTTCTGTCTCTTGCTATTAAAACTTCAGGTAAGAGAAGTTGTAGAAACGTTATACAAAAACAACTTAAATTTGTGTAAACCTGTGTAAACATAGAAGCGTGTTGCTTTTTTTCCCAGGTAGGCTTAATTTAGTTTCAATTTTACATTGTGTAATTAAATACAAATATTATATGTAAAAGATGGAAGGATCATTCATAAGCACTTATTTATAGCATTTCTTTATTTGCTGCTAAGGTCAGTGTTTCTTATGAATGTGAAGATTTTTTGAAATGAACTTCTTTTTGAAATTCAAAAGAAGTGTTAGCAGTAATGGCCCAAATTTTGTTAAAAATGTTGCTATGATCTCAATAGCATCTCCGTAAGTAATGGCAAAGTTTCAACAACTTTACCAGGATGAGAGTCTTAGGGACAAGGTCTCAAATTGTTCCACTGAGATGCCCCTGGCAATGCCCAGATTAGCACAAAGCAACATTATATCTATGTGAATAAGGCACTCTTGCGGCCACAGATAATTTGAATGTTACCTCAATTTGGAGGTTGGAGGGCCCTCGGTAGTCATAACTTGGCCAGCTAGGCGATTCTTGTTCACCTTGTGTGGTTTGTCTTCCTTCTTACTAGGAAAATGTGTAATTGCACATCCACAACAGTAGGTGGCAGGGATGGGCGGGGGGCGGGGGGGGGTCGCACCGAGCATGCGTGCACACAGCGCAGAGCAGGAGAAATGGAAAAATATTTAACAGCGATGAATGGAAAGGCGGAGAGTTACGGAGATAATGAGAAAAACAAAAGTCTCCCAAATGTTAAGACGAGGAAATTTTCTTCCTTTATTTTCTGTAAAGCAAATTTACCTATGGGTATAAAAAGGTAAACTTCATCCTTAATATGACAAAGCGTATGCAGCGCTTGGCTTCACTGTGACTGAGGTGGGAGACGAATAAAGACAAGTGTGCCTACTGAGTAGTTAATGAGTAGTATATGTTGGTGATCAATTTTAATTTATTTATTGATTTTGTTTAAGTTTATTTATTCAAAATCAAAAGGTTCAAGTTGGTCAAAAATGTTTATAGTTTGAAAAATGATTTTTTTTAATTTTAGGCAAATTGATGCACTTTAAATGTAGTAGTAGTAGTTTGGAGAGTTGTAGTAGTATTACATGCACAGATTAAAAAACGATGTTTATAAAGTTATTCTTTGTTTTAAGTTGATCTATATTTCTTTCTTTCTTTTTCTTAAGGTTAATAGGGATACAATGTTATGCAGAGATGTACTCATAATAGCAATTTTATAGACAAATGATACTGTTTGTAGTCACAGGGGAAAGTGGGGGGCATAAAATATTTTCTTCTTTCTAAGGGGGGCGTTACAGAAAATAACTGAGAAGCACTGGTTTACAGTGATTTGTAGAGTCAACAATAAGAAATTCTTGTGTCTTGGGGTTGCCCAGAACTTTAATAATATGCTTGATGTTGGGTGTTGTACTGGCAGATTTCTTTATTCTTTGAATTGATCACATATTTTAACCATATCACTTTAGTATAGCAAGATCACTCCTGTCACCAATTGTATGCATGCATGTAGAATGTTATCACAAGTGGGCCCCAAGTTTATTGCACCTTCGCAGAGGGCCCATTGTAAAGTTGAAGACACCCAGACATCCTGCTCAAGGGAGGTGACCAGTGGTTGTAACTTTTCTTAGAGTGGGAGGAGGTCAAGGACAAGCAGGACTGAGGTTATAGGGATATATGATGTGCTGTGGACTGTTCTTTGTTTGAGAGTGTCTGTGTGGGTATATGAGATGAGCAACCCCACCCAATTTTCAGAGATCATCCTAGTGTTTGGCTGGGATGTTTCTCACCACACTGCAATGTGTTTATTAAACCCACTTCAAGTCACGCTCACTGGGTGTGTTGCAGATTATTGTTAAAACTTCCACAACAGTATCCTTACATTTTTGCACTCACCAGACAATTTATTACATACCTTGCTAAAACTGTGTTGGACACTCTTTTGTCTTCAGAACAGCCTTAAACCATTTGTGGCATAGATTCAGTAAGCTGCTGGAGATTTCGGTCCATATTGACATGACGGTGCAACACAGTTGCTGCACATTCATTACAGCATGTGACTCCTCATTCCCACCACATCACAAAGCTTGGGACCACTTCTTCCCTTTTTTGGCCTCTTATTTCCAAGTGATTCTACTTAGAAAAAAGAATAATAATAAATTATATTAAACACACAGATCGGGATGTGACTGTCATAATAATGAACAGAATGCATTTGTTAAAAGCATAAATGACACTGTGGAAAGCATTGTAACTGTTTTTATCTGTAACTAAATGTCAAAGATGAGCTTTGCTGTTTTCTTTAAACAGATTGGAATTTAATGTTTCATATGAGATTTTAATAAGATAAGATAAGATAAGATAAGATCGCCTTTATTAGTCCCACACGTGGGAAATTTGTTTTGTCACAGCAGGAAGTGGACAGTGCAAAAGTTGTGAAGGAAAAATTAGAATAAAATAAGATAAGAATAAATACAGTACACAACTGTACAGAATAGAATAAAATAAAATACTATATACAGTAGAATAAAATAGAATAAAATATACAATAAGATAAAAATAGAATACAAATGCTATATACAACTGAGTAAAAATACAACGATGCCAGAAAGGATTATTGCACAATGTCTGTTTCTTAATCCTATGGCAACAAAGTTGCAAGTTAATAATTATTAGAAATATTTCTTTATTTCCAGATGCGTATCATGAGAAAATAATGACGCACATTAAGCAGTGAGAGCACTCTCAGGAATTAGAAATAGAGCTGATATTTCTCCCACATTGTCTTCTTTTAATTGGCTCCCTGTTAAATCCAGAATTGCATCTTACAAACAATTCCTTGAATAATCTGACCGCATCCTAAAGACCTCATACCATATTAACCTAACACAGCACTTCACTCTCAGACTGCTGGTTTACTTAAAAAAAAGTAGAATAGGAGCCAGAGCCTTCAGCTTTCAAGCCCTCTTCTGTGGAACAAGCTCCCAGTTTGGATTCAGGAGACAGACATCTGAACCATCCTTTAGCTTTGCTGCAATGTGGCTGCAGAGCTGCAGAGAATGCGGTGAAGAGTGGGCAACAGTAGATTTCACTGAAGCACACACTGAAAGAAAATTGAAATGACCTGGTAATTCGCTTAAAGTGGACTACTGCCCTGGTCCAACTTCAAATTATGATGAAAATATGATTTCTGGATTAATTTGCTTAAATAAGCAAATTGCATCCCTCACACAATAAATTAAATGTAGCAGTTTCATGAGTGCTCTACATGATCAACTTATTAGGTGAGCAGAAGAAACATGAAGTTTTTTGTTTATGTGTTTGTTTGTTTTGTTGGTCTGCTTGTTAGTTTTTTTTATCTAAACATCTTGATAGGTGATATTAAACTTAATTAAACAAAATAAGAGAGATAAACTGGTAAAAAAAAAATGGTACTAAAAATGTAAATTGACAGAGGTGATCAGCAACCTTCTGCCTTTTGTTCACAGCTGATATATTTACTCAACCACAGTTGTCTGTTTACCAGGTGTGATGTTAAGTCTAAAAATCTGCACACCTTTGAATTAATATAATGTGATGGGATCTTTTCTAAACCCAGAAGTATTATTTTAAATGGATGAGTATTTTTATTTTATATAATCACTTTGTTTAATGCACTAGAAACACATTTGGCATCAATTAGATTGAGGAGAAGCATCATATATTTTGTGTTAATCTGGTTACCCTTTACAATGTAAATACATTCACCATAAATGGATAATTTGATTTGCTTAATTTGATTGTGGTGTTAGTGCTGGCACCAGTTTACAGGCCTTTTCACTGTTTTCCTTAAAACATTTTTAAGTCACAGTTACTGCAACAAGCACGTGCCTGTGTTTTGTTCATGGTCTCAAAAGTAAAGCCAACGCTCAAATGCCTGAAGCCTGCATCCCTTCTAACACCCACCAGGGGGCGGTCCTCTGGGATCTGCACCCAGTTACATAGAAGTAAATTATTCTACAGTGCTTGCATCTGTAGTTTGTTTTCAAATAAATGTTATGCATTTGATGTGGAATGTGACCATGTGTTCCATTATTCCAACCTCCATTTTTTTCTTTATATAACAGTAAAGAAAATTGCAGAATTTGTCAAAAGAAAAGAAGTTTACTGGGGGTTAAATGGCAACCATCAGCAACTGCAATTGACATTCTGTAGAGTCTGTACCAGGATTCAAATTAATTGCTTCACTTCAAAGTACCATATGTTTTTTTTTAATTAATCATAAAAGTTTCACAAAATTTGACATCCTATTTCACAAACTGCAGAAAAAAATCTTGAAACTAGCACATAAAAGACATTTGGTAGCACTTTCTGTTATAGCTCAGTAATAAAGTGGTAAGAAAAGTAACAAGAATGTTATAATGCAGTTATTATGTTCTTATTGCTAGCAGCTTTGCAAGCAGCATTGCTAGCAGGCCACAGTTACATATATGTAATTATATAACAATTACATAGATTTAGTGTAATATTACCAAACTGTAATACTGCCCTTAAATTTTTACATACAATTTAAATCTACTTTTTCTATTTTAATAATAATTTTTGCTTTTGACTCTGTCTGGCCTAATAGAGCATTTACTTTATATTTAATTACTACCACAAAGTTATACGGGCTAATGAATGCATTGCAGGCTAAAGACCATAAATGTATGTTAGAGATGTTTCAAAGTTTCTGTTAAAGTAAATATTGTTTCTTTTGTTTTATATTATTAGAATTGTTGCCCTTGTTTTAGCAGGAAACAAATCTGCTGATTAGCCAATAATCTGTTACCTGTACAGACAGATGCATGAAGCCTGACTTTTAGATTAGAAAAAGTCAAATGAAATTCAGTGATAGCATTTTAAATCCATCGTGAGTCTTTATACACAAACAGTAATTCAGCAGTATCACCGAGCTTCAGCAATCTCTGCAGTGTGCTATACTCTTCCTAACTTTATGTACTAATTGTTGAACAGTTCTGCTCAGGGGGTCATATGATTATTGTGATTTTCTGTTTTCTTTGTGTTATTGTAGTGTCTTTACCTTACAATATAAAACTCTTTGAGGCAACAGTTTTTGTATTTTGTGTTGAAGTCAACAGTCACAGAATTTTCAAGTATTTTAGCCCAGAGATAGATGAAGTTTCACAAACGGTCACAAAAGGACGAGAGTGTGACAGTAAAGTGCAAACTGCATCCTGGACAGAAACAACTGCATTATTCTGCTAACACCTGTCTTAGCATTTATATTTTACAGCTGCACAGTTGGTATGGAGCACGCACAATTTTCTTTTACATGTACAATGACATTAAAGACCTATTCTATTCTGAATTAAGATTAAGAGAGGCAGATAGAGACAGAAAAATAAAAATAAAAATAAAAAATAGAAGAATAGAAGAATAATAAAAATCAGTTGCTACAAGGACAACAAGCTGGAAAGGTGAGAAAATGAACCCTTGCCTTTCAGTTCATACCGAGGCGGTTATTTACAAATCTACAGAAATTCTTATCCACAAGAGAAAAAAACACTCCATCAGTATGTGAAGTAGTCAGACTCGAGCGTCAAGGAAGGTGGTAGGGAAGCAGACTACACAGACATCTCTCTCATCTGAAGCTGGCAGAGACTGGCTTTAAATAGGGCCACCAATTTCCCTTCAATTAGCCCAGCCAGTACCACTCACTTGAACTGAGAGATCTAAAACTTTACACAGATGATTAAAAAAGACACAAAACCTTCTCACACTTGTAATTGGCACATTTACGCGACTAAACGGCTCAATTTACGAAAAAAAGACTCAACAAACCCCTTCAGAACAAAAGGAAGCATTTCTATGGACAAAGAAACCCCTCCACTTGGTTCGATCTGCTGATGTCATGTGTGACATCATCAGGACTTAAAATGAGGAAATGCTCGGCGGGCCTTTCCTCACACCTGACCTACATGAAGACTGAAAACAAAGAACAAAATAAGTATTAACAAATGATTTAATCTGTAACACAATATAATACAAAGAAACATGTAACTGAGTATTTGCCTTAATTTGCAGAATGTTTGATTTGCCGGCAACAGAACGCTTACACAAACAAACCCGGGATAGTTAGTGCAGCAATGTTACTTGACAAATAGCAAATCATAGCAAATAAATAGAAACAGAATAATGTGCATAATGTGCAAAATAAAGGTCAACACACATGGAACAAATGGAGAGCATTGCAACTGCTCATCCACTTTGTTACACAGTAGTTCACTCAAAAGACACAGGATCCCTGCACAGAGAAAAGACAATGGTGAGAAAAATGCAAAATCCAAATAGGGGCACATCATGGAAGAGCCAACAACATCTATTTCTTACAGTACAACAATCAGGCATCAAATGAAGGAACTCCTCCAGTGTAAATTGGGGGATGGGGTAAAAATTCACAGGAATAAAAAGGATAACAAAGTTGGGAAAAGAACAGAATAAACTGCAATAGACCAGATCAGAGGAGACTTGAACAGAGAGGTGGCTCTTATAAGAGACTTTAGCTTTGTTTTTGAAGAGAAGGTGGCTGGAAGACGACCTGCACAGAATAATAACCATAAATCCTTTAAATATAATTTTGTAACTTTGCTACAGTGAAAATCTAAAGTAGGAAATTCTGACAATAGGACTAAATGGGTCTAGGTGGGATTTTTGATTGATTGATTGATAATACTTTATTCATCCCAAGGGAAATTAGGTTAAGGCAGCCAGCCATGCCAACGCCATCTTACCCTTCTGACCATACATACATTACACAAACATCACATGGGGTAGACAGGTCAGAGAGGTATAACAATGGAAAATGCACAACATGAGGAAAGACGAGGAGAAAAAAAGAACTCCCCCCAGCCTGAGCTCCAACAGGGAGATCAGTTTGAGAACAGAAAAAAAACACATAGCACATGAATCATCACATCTCACCACGTAGAAGACATAAGCTTTGAAGGCGTTTGGACGGGGTGGGGGGGTGAGTGTAGGTCTGTGTCAGTGTACATGCGTGTGTGTGTGTGTCCTGTGTTCAACCGAGAGCAAGTGTCCCTTCACCCGGTTAAGCAAAAGTCAACAATCGTCGATCAACGCGGATGGCCTTGAAGGAGGGACAAAGAGTTCTGACAACAATCCTGTTATCATGGAGAATTTTGTGGTTCCAGTCAGCTTCAACCTTGGCAGGCCTTCAGCTGGCACCAGTGGGATAGCCGCATGAGTAAAGATGATGAATGTTTGGGTTTAGTGCGAACAACTGCATCCAATTTTTACAGTTGGTCTAATGTCCATCACTGGTCACCAATTCTCTCAATTCCCGTTGTTCTTCTCCAAGATCTTGTCCATATTGCGTTCAAAACACAGTCTGAGTACTCACAGCCCTGCCCATCGTCTATCATGTCGGCCAGCCTTATGGGATTTTGAACAGCTGTAGCCGCTTCTTGTACTTCGATAAGCCAGGTCCGAGGCATCTCCAATCAGCCAGAACTCTGTTATCGTGGTTCCAAATTGTAGATGTCATTCAATGTCCTCCATCGAGAGTGTCGGCAGACACACGACGCAACCGATCATCGAGTATCCGGCAACAAACGTCTCCGCAGGACAATCGGGCTCTCCCAAGCCCAGGAGGGTGTCAATTCCGTTATGGGACCAGTTGATCAAATCCATAATTCTTTAGGTTTTAGAGAACAAGACTGAGAAACTCTTTGAGGGTTAGAGAATAAGCGAGACTATACAAAAGACATGGGGAGCCAAGCAGGAAAGATAAGGGAGAGGGAGAAGGAGAAAAGTGCGACCGCCTCCGTCAAGAGCCATGAAAGAAAAAGAAAAAAAAAATTTCAGTGTTCCCCCGGATTAAGCATACTTTATTTAACTGAAATAAAGAAAAAAATCAAAAGGTTTTCCAGTGTCTCTGCAGACTGATTAGCTCTGCCATTACAGTGTTATTATCAAAATACTGAATGATCCTACAAGAGAGAACTATATATAGAATACAGTATTTATAACACAAAATTTAGCATGAACACACTATACATATATATATGTTGAAACAAATATTTGAAACATTGCATTACATATTGTTGGATTTTGTGACATAAGGCAGTATATTATCACTGTGGATACAATGAAATTAATTCTGTATATGTAAAAAGAGAAATTAGGTAAGATAAAAAGCGGGCGTAAAGTGCAACAATTGTTATTAAGTGTCAATCATAAAATAATCATAAAATCTTGCATAGAAATATATATTGTGTCTTGGGGGGTGGGGGTTGACCAAGGCCGACATGATAGAGATCTCATTGTATGTTTTAGTACTGCCACAGAGTGACACAGAGAACAAAATGTGTTGCAGGCTAGAGTTATGTGGGTACACATTAAGCTGCAGGGTGCTAATGTTTTCAGCAGCTGATGGAGGAACGCTTTTCTTCTTTATGTCGGAACTAATGTAGGCCACAAGTGTATATTTGAAAATTTTTAAATGTTTCAATTGTTGGGGCAAATATTGTTTTTGTTTTATACTACTGAAATTGTTGCCTTCTGTTTTAGCAGGAAACAAATCTGCTGGTTAGCCAATAATCTGTTACTTGTAAAGACAGATCTATAAAAGCTGATTTGTCTTTTTTTAATTTACATATCTTGGTTTCATTATTTCTGTAAAAAAAAAAAAGTTTAATTTAAGGACTGTGACTCCTGGTTACTGTGAAGGTACAGCACACTTGAATATGATTTATAAGTAGCTTTTTCGGTATTTAATTAAACAGCTAGTTTTATTGACCTTTAACATTTTCTTGTTGCATCTGGTAGCTGGATGCCATCTTATCCATTCAGGAAAAAGATCCACACTAAAGATGATTCTTTTCACATTTGCTTGTGTAACTGTGCTGAGGTGGAGAGCTTCAACACAAACACAATAACAGTAAAAACATTTTAAATCCATGAGTCTTTACACATTTACCCATAAACAGTGAATCAGCGATAAAACAGCTCCAGCAAGTTTTGCAGTGTATTTTGCTCTTTTAATGTTTTCAAGGAATCACTTGTGTGCCTTTTATTTTTTATACACTAAAGTTGAATAGTTCAACATTCACAGTATTTATTAGTATTTTATCCCTAATTAACTTGAAGTTTCCGACTGGCTTCATTCTGACATTGGTTTGTATTTTAGTCTTGATTTAATGTAGGTATTCACAAGAGTTTTTGTTCTAGTGTTTTAGCAGGGCCCCCTATGCAGTGGAAGTTTAACCTATTTTAAAAAACCGTTTGCTCCAGCATTCAATACATTTCCATTAGTACTGTATGCAGTGGTCCTTTATTTTGTGATATTGAACACTGCATTAAATACTGCATGATACAAAAAGCCACATCTTCATGCCCCCACTACACACACACACACACACACACACAAACACTTTATAATAAGTGCTCAGACACATTTTTCAACTTCAGCCCAGGTGTGTCTATGTGTGTGGAACCATTTCCAATCATTTCTGAGGAAATTCATGGAAAATTAGTTTATAGCTTCCACTTTTTCAGTGTTTTAGTCAGCCAAGCATAGAGGATTTATTCATGTATTTTTTCCATGCATAGTTTAACATTATATGATTTTTATAGTTCTTCTTTCCCAGTTTGTATTTGTAGGACAGTACAGATTCTGAAAAAAATTTAAAAAAAATTCTGTGCTGTGCTTAATATTTCTGTGCAAAATGACATCCCAACCTGCCACAATACTGTTATGAAAAACAAATATGGTAGCTCTGAAATTGCGGTTCTCTAGCATATCGAGACTATCTCTCCACACGGTTACATATTCCATATGTACGGGGTACGGCCCCCCTTGGTCGTGGCATGTGGATACTTCTTTAAAACACTCCGACTCGCCCGGCCACGCCCCACAGCTCACGTATAAAACAGCTGTGCAGATGTGACACCTGTGATCGTTTGATCTCCACTTGTGTTGTTTGTGTGAGTGCCTTACCTTGAGAGTGCTGTATGTATGTGCGTCCGTCAGGAGCCTGTTTCGGCAGCCTCCGTGGGCGCTGCCACTCCCCTGGTATTCCCCGGTATTCCCCTGGTATGCCCTGGTATCCCTTAGCTGGCCCTTAGCTTTCCCCTTGGTTGGTCTCCCTTCCCCGGCTTATCGCCTCGAAAAAGGCTTATGCGCTGGTCATACCACGCTGTGCGGCTGCCGGCTAGCGAGTAGCTCGGCTACGGTGAGCAAACAAGCAGGGACACGGCTTCAGCGTTCAAGCATACGCTGTCGACCTGCTTAACACTGTCGGGAATAAACAGTGGAAGGGGGAATTAGGCTACGGTTCGTGCCGGCTAACCGTTAGCCGGCCAGCGAGTGGCATTCCAGCCTGTTAGCCTGTCTGGCGTATCGCCTGCAGCTCGCGGGTTAACGCGGCCACCAGGGCTCCGCTCATAGCTTGGTGTCAAGAGATTTATTCTAAATGACACTTCTTCAGCTGAGAGTCAGAGAGTGGAGACACACACGCTGCAGATCTTTACTTGCAAGGGCGGTCACAGAGCGCTCACATCAGAGTGGGGGCCCTGTGAAGTGTGCGCTCTGTTCTTGCCCTTGTCTTTATTTATACACAAGAAAAATGAATACATTTGTTCAGTGACGTGAGCATGTGGTTATGTGATTGTGTGTGTGTGTGTGTGCGAGGTCAGAACTGCTTGTTCGACTTCTTACTATCGCTGTGGGAAGATTCAGATAGAAATATCAGAACACATTTTATAAAGAACTATCAGTTCTAAGCAATGAAAAGGACAATCAGTTCTCAAGCACGGAAAAGGTCATCATGCAGTATTCTATCACAAGTAAACTTATATCATTAAAAGCTTATACTGACTACTCAGTACAATTTTCCATTAACACTCGGCTACATTAGGGAAAGGTGTAAGAGTTCCAAGCATACGCTTTCACCTGTCAGCACTGTGACGCAGAAGCAATAAACAGTGAAAGGGGAATTCAGGTTGCAGCTAGTGCCGGCTTCCTGTTAGCACTTCCTGGTTACCGTGAGACCTGCCCCCTTGCTTGGTAGCAGAAGTATGGCAGCCCACACATCCCAAACATGTCTGTGTATGGCATTTTTGCCTTTTGACGATAGGCGCGAGCAGTGTTGCTGTGCCTGGGGGAAAAGGGAAAAATTAACTACATCATAGCAGCCCAGAGCATGCTGTGCTAGCTAGAGAAGCTGACGCTTTGTAACAGTTGCTCTTGTAATGCAGTGTATCACCACATGGCGGCGCCTCCTGTCTCATGAGTGGTGTGTCACCCCCTTTTTGTTCTTCTTCGCACTCTCCCTGTAATGGATGCTCCCGTGTGTACGCAGACTAGTGTGCTCTCGAGTAATGTGTGGTAGAGGTAGCACTTTTATTTTTGATATTTTAAATAAATGAATACTTTTGGAAAGTCAGAAGCTATTGCTCATTCGCTATCCACCTGCACACCTCCGCGGTTGGCTTCATCTCCACCGCACGTTACAACTGGCGCCCGAACTTTTTTCCCCTTGGACTTCAGACGATTTTTGTATCCCGCCGAGGATTCTTCTGTTCTAGCACGTGAACTGTCTCGGAAATCCCCTTGCTTTTGCGGACACTCGGACGTTTTCCCCAGCCATGGCCGCAGCCTCAGCTCAGGTGGGACCCGACTAATTTCTGGATACCGCGGTGTGCCGCTGCTCCGCTTGGAAAAAAGAAAAAGAGAGAAGCTAACTCCACGATGCGAATGGACTCTGTGGATCTGTTATTTGGACATGCTGTTGGTTTCGTCTTCTAAGGTTAATTCTTCTGTGGGGAGCCTGGACATGAACATTTCTGCTGGCTTTTCATTCCCCTTTCCCTCTGCTGAGACTAGACGGACTGTAGCACATGTAAGTGATAACTTGGCCGGCTACAACTGTTAGTGCTGGTCTTCGGCTCAGTATAACGAAACGATTTAAAACTGATCTTGCATTGAGCTCTAGTGTTGCAGACATGCTATTGTAGTAACATGGTTGTGATCACTCCAGTCTAATTTCAGTTGTTGGGCGAAATTTTATATGTGGTTTTTCTCAATTTAGTCTTGAACGGCATTTTTGCAGTTTTGTCTTTCTTGTCTGACCTAACTGACTCTTTTACTGCTATATCAATGACTGCGCTGTGCGCTGGAGCGGCTTAATTTTTTTTGAAATCGCAATGGCACACTACCCAGACGACTCTGACTCAGACATGGAACTTACCTCGTTACCTATGTGCCAGATAGTTGAAAATGTGACTCCTAGCCTTAGCCAACAAGTGGTGGAGTTAAGAACTGAGGTGAATAAGCTTAGTGATTGTTTACGTGACTCACTGAACATACAGCAGAGTTTACTAAAGCAGTGGGACCAACTCACAACGGGGAACTCTCCCCCTCCTGCAGTCCCACAGTCTCCTGTTTTCCCAATGGCCACATCGACACCTCATGTTCCTGCGAGGGACAAAACTGAACCCACCAACTGTACCAATCCGTTCCTGCCCAGCAACCCATTTCAACCTACAAATCCTTTCCTCCCATCTCACTCACTCGAGCTCAGCAGCACTTCCAGAGTGATTGCGGCAGCTTTACATCACGCCAAACTGGAGCCTCCTGTGTATGCTGGGGACGACAAAGTGCAACCTGAGGACTGGTTAAATGCAGTTGGCACATACAAAGCCTCATTGAACCTAACCGATGGACAGTTGCTAAACGAACTGCCACACTTTCTTGCAAAAGAGCCCGGGAAATGGTTCAAGGCGTTGAGCTCCCACATCACATCATGGGCTCAATTCTGTCAATGGTTTAAGACAGTTTTTCTGCCCTCCGACAGCCAAGAATGCATCCTGAGAGGGATTTTGGATCGTGTTCAGGCTCAGGACAAACCACTCCCAACCTTTGTTGCCCACATGTTGAGTGAGTTTGACAAACTGAAGAGCCCTCCACCTGAAAAAGACAGAATCGACCTAATTAGTAAACATGCTCTTGAAAAATACAGAGTTGCCCTGTATGGT
The DNA here is from genome assembly GCF_001858045.2 of Oreochromis niloticus. Classification (NCBI taxonomy): domain Eukaryota; kingdom Metazoa; phylum Chordata; class Actinopteri; order Cichliformes; family Cichlidae; genus Oreochromis; species Oreochromis niloticus. The sequence goes on from NC_031967.2 coordinate 32,367,784, forward strand.
GCTAATGTCACTTCTGTAATGGACCTGCTTCTGCGTGCTCATGAGCTTCACTCAGTGCTTGGACCACATAGACCACAGCCTCCTTCGTGTGGCAAAGAAAACTATAAGCCTGAACCTTACTGCTTCAAATGCTCTCAGCCAGGGTTCACTACACGCACCTGCCCAAACTGTAACACCCAACCTTATTTGCCACAACGAGCCTCAAACACCGCTAGGCATGGCTCAGTCCAGCCATTGCCGGCACCTGGCCCCTCTGACCCAAGCCATGAAAAGGTGGAATTAAGCAGCACCACATCCCAGCCACAATACAGGCAGTCGGGAAACTACAAGGGGGGGGAGGACATTTCACAGAGGCCAACCTTCCCCCAGTTACTAACAGAGCCTCACATGCCCCATTCACTGCAGGGTGGACACAGTCTTGGAAACTTGGAAGACAATTTTTCACAAGTCCACTGGAATACCCCACTAAGAACGAAAGTGAACTTAAATGCTTCATCTGTGGATGCTACCCTCGACACGGGCGCTTCCCTCTCAGCTGTACGAACAGATCTCATTCAAGTAAATGACTCTTACCCTAGAAACACAAGTGAGTGGAATGGTCCTGCAGTTAACCTCGCCAATAATGCTCCCTGCATCCCTGAGGGTGTTATTTGGCTCAATATTGGATTCATCAACAAGAACTTTTACCAGCGTTTTGCAATAATACCAGATTTGTCTTCTCCTTTCATTCTGGGAATGGATTTTATGGTAAGAGCTTCTGTTTCTATTCACATTCTCACTAGAACAGTCTACATTGAGGACATCCCCTGCCCACTTGCAGACGATGAAGAAGACCTTCCGAATGATTACTCGCATTCACCTGGAACACTGATGTCTTTGGACTTGATTCGCTCAGACTTAACAGCCAAACTGTCTGAAGCAAGTCTCTCAGAGAACAACAAGGATGCTTTACTCAATCTGCTCAGCAAGTTTAGCTCCTTGTTTGATGGTCATCTTGGTCGAACGGCTTTCACTGAGCACGCCATAGAGACTGGCAATGCAACACCTGTCAATCTCCCACCCTATCGCACGTCACCTGCTAAGAAGCGTGTGATTGAAGAACAATGCAACAAATGTTGAAGGACAACATCATTGAACCTTCCACAAGCCCTTGGGCAGCTCCTGTAGTCATTGTAAATAGAGCGGCTGGGGAACCAAGGTTTTGTGTGGACTTTCGAGGGCTCAACCAAGTTACCCGAAAAGACTCTTATCCCCTGCCTCGTGTAGATGAGTCTTTGAACTTTCTGGCACGGGGAAAGTTTGTCTCAACATTGGACTTAGTGCGAGGCTATTGGCAGGTTGCTGTAGCAGAGGACTCGAAGCCTAAAACTTCCTTCATCTCTCACTGCGGTCTCTTCCAGTTTCGGGTGCTGCCCTTGGGGCTCTGCAACGCACCTACAACTTTTCAGAGACTCATGAACTCTGTGCTTGCTGGCCTCATTTACAAAACGTGCGCAGTCTACCTGGATGACATTGTTATCGCCTCACCTACCTTTGAACAGCACTTAGTGGATCTTGAGGAGGTGCTGGGCAGACTCCAGGCTGCTGGCTTGTCATTGAAGCTCAAAAAGTGCCAATTCTGCCTCGATGAATTCACCTTCCTCGGGTACCGCATCACATCATCAGGTGTTAAACCCGATCCAGACAAAGTAAAGGCAGTTAAGGAGTTTGATACCCCAACCTCGGTGAAACACGTCCGTCAGTTCCTTGGCCTGACTGGTTATTATCAGCGCTTCATTCAGAGTTATGCCCGCCATGCCGAACCTCTTCACGCCATCACCAGAAAGGACAATGCTTTCCACTGGGACGACAGCTGTCAAAGTGCCATGGACACTTTGAAAGACCATGTCACATCAGCCCCGATCCTGTCATTTCCAGACTTCAACCGTCCCTTTTCCATTCACGCCGATGCATGTGACATTGGTCTTGGGGCAGTGTTGATGCAAAAGGATGACAAGGGTCGTGAGTATGTTGTGGCTTTTGCTAGTCGCTCCCTTCACAAAGCTGTACTCCCCTACTGCACTTCAGAGAAGGAGTGCCTTGCTGTGATATGGGCCCTGGAACACTTCCGCCCATATGTTGAAGGTGTTCATGTTACTGTCTTCACTGACCACAACAGTCTCAGGTGGCTCATGTCACCGACTCGCCCGCTGGTCACTTCGCTTGCGGGACTTTGATTTCACAATAATGCACAAACCTGGTGCGCAAAACAAAGTTCCCGACACACTGTCACGCAACCCTTTGCCTCTGACCTCTGACAGGCCAACAGATCTTTTACCAGATCATGCTGTCATGGGCAGCCTTGACATTCGCACTCTGCCCCCCGTCATTCTAGCTGACCGTTCACAATTGAGACAGCTGCAGTTAAATGATCATGTCACAGGTCCACTCCTCAGAGACATTGAAGCAGACTCTCTGAACAGCTCAGACAGTGCCACCTTGTTACAGTATGTTGTGTATGACTTTCTTTTGTATTACAGAGACCCCAAGTCCACATGTGCTTTGTACCCTTTGAAAGGGCTGAAACTGTTTGCCCCTACTTCAATGAGAGGCACCTTGCTGGACTATTACCACGACCACCCCACAGCAGGTCACTTGGGTGTTTCTAAGACATTGGGTAGGCTGCGTTTTAGGTTTTTCTGGCCCAAAATGGCAGCTGATGTGAAGCACTATGTGACTTCATGCTCAGTGTGCCAACTCACCAAGCCAAGTCAGAAAAAAGCCGCCGGTCTTATGGTTCCCATTGTCCCCCAGAAACCCTGGGAGTATGTGGGTGTGGATTTTGTTGGGCCACTTCCCCGCACCCCCACTGGTAATGCATATTTGATCATGTTTGTTGACTATTTGACTAAATGGGTTGAAGCCAGTGCTGTCAAAGAAGCTACATCTCAGGTAGCAGCTGGTAAATTTGTCACTGACATTTTTGCTAGACATGGTACACCCACTTACCTGATTTCTGACAGAGGGTCTCCTTTTGTGAGTGAGCTTTTTGAACATGTTGTTTCTGCCTTAGGCTTGGTGCACAGACTCACTACAGCTTATCACCCTCAGACGAATGCTACTGAATGTGTCAACCGGACTCTGAAAACTGCAATCCGCGCTTATGTAGGTGATAAACACACATCATGGGACAAGTTTCTCCCTCAGATTTGCTTTGCTCTGCGTACCACCCCCCATGACAGTACAGCTATGACTCCTGTCATGATGCTTTATGGTCGTGAGTTAGACACCCCGCTTGACCTTATCACTCAGCCTTCTACAGCAGGTGTTGATGAACCGGGTGTACCTTACCCTGAGACTCTGAGAGCCTCCCTGCAGGAAGCTCACGACCACGCCAAAGCAGCTCTGGACTATAGCCATGACAGACAAAAACATTACTATGACTTGAGACATCAACATGCCACGTTTCGTGTTGGTGACCTTGTGAGAGTTAAGACGCACCCCAGGTCAGACACTCAGTCTAACTTTACTGCTAAACTTGCACCACTGTTTGAGGGACCATTGTGTGTATCTCAGAGACTCAGTGATGTTAATTACAGGCTCACTTGGGTGGACTCTGGTGTGAATGCAGGTGTTTATCATGTTGTGAACATGCAACCGTTCCATACCTGGGACTCTCTCACTTCCAAAGGACATTCTGTTTCATCTCCTGCTGGGAGAGAGTCCACAGCGGACTCTGACATTCAGGCCCACCCTGGCCCCCCTGCAGACACTAACTTTGACTCTGATCCCTTCCCCTTTGATTTACCGGACATTGACATTCTGGTGTGGGCCCTGTTTCAGACAGTCTTTCACCCAGGTCTGTCCAGCACCCAGCTGCTGGTGGACATTACAATCTCAGGCCCAGACGTTGCCCCAGAATCACGTCTGGCTGGAATACCAAAAGATGGACTAATGATTTTCACACGACCAGGCTTGATCTGAAGTGAAATGTTTTGGTTAAACCTGTTTGATGCTGTCTTGTTGCATTGCTATTTTGAGTCATGATATGTAGATGTTTCTGTTTGCTCTGCTTAATCCAGTTTTATGGCTCTTTAGTGCATTAAGGTTCATTCTTGGGATTTACTGAAAAAAAAGTGAAAAAACAAAGAAAACTGATTTTCCACTGTACATGTTCATCTTATTTTCACCTGATTCATTTTAAATGGTCTTTTGCCCTGTGTGTGCCGATCTTAACTGTAACCTCTATGTATAGGGTACTGTTAGGTGTGGTGTGTGCTTTTTCAACTGTGTACGGCTGAGGACAGCCTTTTTCTCACCAGGGGGGACTATGTAACAGTTGCTGTTGTAATGCAGTGTATCACCACATGGCGGCGCCTCCTGTCTCATGACTGGTGTGTCACCCCCTTTTTGTTCTTCTTCGCACTCTCCCTGTAATGGATGCTCCTGTGTGTACGCGGACTAGTGTGCTCTCGAGTAATGTGTGGTAGAGGTAGCACTTTTATTTTTGATATTCTAAATAAATGAGTACTTTTGGAAAGTCAGAAGCTGTTGCTCATTCACTATCCACCTGTACACCTCCGCGGCTGGCTTCATCTCCACCGCACGTTACAGCTTGCATGGACTGCTTTGTTGCCAGCATGATCAAGGGAGACCGTGCTTGGTTTTCTGAAAGCATTTAAATGGCCTGCCCCTCCCCCATCTCATGCCTCCAAAAAAAGAAAGCAGGCTACTATGGGTAAAATGGCTGCCACTGCTGTGGACACTAGATAGGCAGGCCATGGGCTGGGTCCCCTCTGTTAGGGTTCAATGTTGAGAGAAGAATCCATAAATAACCACAGATCCAGGCGTGTGCAATTAGACAGTATTTTAATGAACACATGTGTGAGTTCAACAACCCAATCAGTGTTGAACTGTCTTTATCATATTCAGACAACTGTTTTATGGGGTTAAGAATTGTACAGCCCCCTTTCCTGTTGGTAGGCAGATTTAAACAAAGCATACGTCAGCCTAAACCACAACGACTTTTAACATAGAACATCATCTTCGTGTCGACGGCTGATGCTTCCTGTCTCCATCCTCGCTGTCGCTCGTCTGGTGCACTTCCTCTAAGTACGTCGACACACTTCTGCATTTCTGCCCTACCAAAATAGATCTACCATGGTGTGTATGTGTGCGTGCGTACACGTGCGAGGGCGCGTGCATGCTGTGTACTGCGTACGTGTCATGACCTCTCACTATTTGTCTCTCTGTATGTGTGTCTCGTCTATCTGTGGGTGCACAGTTTCACTTCTGCAAAAGCATGGCTTGCAGACGCATTTCCTGTCTCATTTTGGCACAAAGTGTATTTTCCTGTCTCTGCCCTCTACACAGAGATCATAAAAGCATTAATAACATTTAAATTATAGATTCAACTCAACCATTTAAAATGGTTCTTCTTTGGACCTGTAATAAAGGCTAATATAATACCAATATATTTGAACATCTGAATGCATCTGAATGCAACATCCCTATTAACATGAAATGGTAATGATGATTATAAAAATAGCAGCAACTAATAGCAGGAAAATATTTCTATTCCTGACACTTCCCCTTTTGACCTCTGGATGACATCCAGAGGTCACCAAAACAACGAAAAGCATGACCGAAACTAATAATTCACAGAGTAGATCCTAGTCTAAGACTAGATCCACCTTAACTGTAATGGATAAGAACCTTCTCCCTACTATGCTCTAACTTACTCTGTTTCCTCAATTGTTCTCTTCATTCAAACCTGATTCAAGCTAATATTACTCAAAACATGAACCTAATTTTGTATCTGGTTTTTGACTTTTATTTTTATATCTCATTCAACCGTACTCAGCATTCGTAAAACTCTTAAAAGCACTGCCTTTAAGAGAATCGAAGGAAGCACGTCTCTGCATGTGCTTCCTCTTTGCTCCTTATCTGATCATCAACATCCTGTGCACAAAACTGTCACTGCTGCAAGGGCCTACCTCTCCTCTAAAGTCACCTTTCACAAGAAAAATCCTAAACACTTATTCTACTAAAGGATCAAAGAAAAAACAACGACTTTCATCATTACGTGTAAACACATAGTTAATTGCTCCTAGATAAACTTCATCATAGCTAAAAGCTGAACTCTAACTGTATTTTGAACTCCCATTTCCTGGGTGATAACCTGTTTGAATCTATCATTTTATTTCATTTTGCTACTCTTAATGTAATGACTCCTTCTAACTTAAACTTTATCAGACTCAACCAAAATATATAAGCTTTCTCCCTTTGCTTCTGTTTTAAACAAAAACTTGGTCACTTACACAATTTAGTTACAAGCGAAACTCCTATTCAGTTCCTCTTGTCTGTCACCTGTTACAGGGCCAGCTCAAATTCAGTTAAAAGCTAAAGGAATTTCAGGCCCTAGGCCTCAAATCAATACTGTCCTGTGTGTTGATGAACTCTATATGTCTGTAAGCGTGTGCAATCCTTCAATAACTCAGGTCATTCTCACAGTAGATTGGCTAATCATAACGTTAACCAAAAGTTTGTGACCCTCAAGAGACGACTCTCTGAGCCACAACTCCGTTAAAGGCACAAAAATGCAATGTGTATGAAAAAATCATTTCTACATATATAATCTCCAATATTATTCATTTGAGTCAGCGAGACTTTTAACATCCTCATAAAAGCTCTCCTCTACCCTAGAAATAAATCTATTTACTATCTGTTTCTAAAGCCTACATTATAACAACATTCTAACATTATGTCACTGTGACATCTTATCCTAAAAATCAAAAAGAAATCCCACATTTTCTACTCATAAAATGTTCACTATTTTTCCCCAAGCATATCCTTTATTCCCACAATTTCCCTCTAAATTTGGTGTACCACTTCTTATTAACACCAGCAATTTATCTTCTAAACAGAATTCAGTTCATTTTACTCCTTTCTTTTAACAAATCCTCAGTTTTACTATATCTAGATTATCAAACACCCCAATCATTATAAAATCCTAGTAAAACCCCTTTCAAATTAAACAAATTAAATCTTAAATCTTAAACCCCTCTCTTTTTTTGACACATCTCATGTGGCAAAAAACTCAACATGCTTCACCCAAGCTTAGGAAATTAAAAGGAAAAAAAAGGTTAGTCATTTCATTTCTCAGAACAGCTCAGCAATTCTCCTCAAACTCGTTGCTCCATGGAAAGTCTGGATCCTTGGAACTTCCTGGAAACAAGACCTGTACTTTACATTTCATATTCTCCCTCTATGATCCAGTCTGTGTTATAACACAAAATAAACTTAAACAGAACAGTTATTAATCATGTGTTACCTCAGTTAATGGTAACTTGAATCTCATCAAACAATGTTTCCCTTTTAGCATTTTGCATTCTCCCAACAATATAATGTAATCCCATAATCTAACCCCAGTAAATAATTACCTGACAGCCCACATCAATATCCCAAAATCAGCCTCCCCAGATTTAAGTCTCCCACTTGTCCTGTTTGTCAACCTTTTATTTATTTCCCCTCTTGGTCCCATCACTCACATTCACTCAAATGCGTTCACACATGATATTTTTTGCTGATCTGCAGCCTTCTGCGCACGTCATCTGATGCTCCACATCAGCAAAATGAGCTCAATCATTTGTTTTATTTCGTTTTCCTTTTTAGGAGAGTAGTTCTCTATATTTTTGACTGGATTGACACGCTGCAATCATTTTTTAGACAGAGACTTGCCGCCACTCAGTCTCTGATTGTAATCAATTATAATTCTGTAAAGCCCACCTGATTTTCGTACTTGGTAATTTTGTCAACGCCGTCCGTTCACTCTCTTCCAGGCCTGCTTAAAACAAAAATGAAAAAGAGAGCTGATTATTAGCTCATCAAAGTACCAAACAAAATCACCTGACAGGTTTTTTCTTTATAAGTGCACTGTTACAAAACCCCTTAAACATGTCCATGTTTATTAAAACTCCCTCTTTAAAAATAAAACAACAACCTCAAAAATCTTCAACAATCTTAAATTTCACCCATAGAACACACCCAAAACGTAAAAAGCTACACCGTTTCGTACACAATATCCCCCTTTAAGCACTTTACCAAACTCACATTCAACCTTAACATATAAGCACGTTCTCACAATATGTCAACACCAATTTAAAACCTCTTAACCAAATTTGCACCTCTGAACAATCTACCCCTCCTTTAAGGCCTCAATCACACACACACAGCAAGCTCCTCTGTCCACATTCACACGAGCTCTCAAACTTTTTCCATACTCAGCCATATCTCAACAATTTAACTTGGCAAAAGAAATACATGTTTAAACTTTATCACATTATTGAATTATTTTCATTTTCTTTCTATACTAATCACTGATTTTGATCACTCAGTACGAGAGCACTCCCGAGTCACTCTTATAGACACTTTTCTTTTGTTTTTTCCATCTATTTTATGAAACATTCACACCATTCTCTCACTCATACAAGCAGCAAGCAGATCTTCATTGCATATGCTTATGCTCTTAGCCAGGTTTTAATCGATGTCTCTATGCATTAAGCTTCAAGAGCTTGTCTTTATAAGGTTAATGCATTTTCTGTTTGTGTTAGGACAAAAGCTGATGGACCCAAGAAGCAGAACGCACGGAGGCAGAGTTGCAGTGAAGGCAGTTTATTTACAGTGAGGGGGGGAGATATTTACAAGGACAACATATGTACAACGTGTGTGAATGAGGACGCGGAGCCAGGACGTGCTAGTGACGAAAATACACATAAGCAGTGCACTCGATCTAGAAAAAGGAGAGGGAGGAGAATTAGGAGGGTCTCGCCCGTTAACCGAAAAAAGCTTAAAACTTTACAGAGAGTTGGAGAGCTTACTTGGCACAGTTTGGAGCCCAAAACCTCCAGGCTAGGCAAAACAGTCGAGGCCAAAATCCTAGGGAGGAAACAAAAACTCCTTACAGACACCAAAGTAATCCGAGGGCTCCAACAGGCAGGGCAGAATTTCCAAACTCCAAAAACGCCAATACTCCGACACTAATCTTCTGTCAGGTAGCTCCTAAAAACACTTCTGAAGAGAGCATCTGATGAGTAACAGGTGCGCCAGGTTCAGTGACTCACTGCCCCGCCTACCTATACAAAAAGGGAGGCACCAAAAACACATACAAACAAAAACACCACATCACTAAAACCCAACACCTAACAGTTTGTGTGTGTATGGGTATGTGTTATTTTGCATCTATGGCTTCGCAGTCTGTCAGACACCTTTCCAATTCTCCAGTTAAACAGTCAGTTTTCTTTTTCCCCAAATTACTAACCGAAACTTTTGATTTCCCACCTTAAATAAAATCCCTCCTGGTCTTCAGCCAGGAGCTAGGGCTTGCTTTTCAGGTTCCTGGACACATCATGCTGTGAACAATTCCACCAGAAACTTGCCTTAACTTATCCAGTGAGGTTAACCTATAATTTCCTTCCGACTGGTGCATCTGGAGAGTTGGTCCAAGTCTGCTTTACTCCTGAAAATAACAAAACTAAGACATTTTCATTATTACCACAAGTGCTTAAATGACCCATTTCTCTGTCTCTGGTCAGAAACACCAATTATGCCAGGCATGTAAGCGTGTTCTTCCCTGCATTTTATGTTAATTGGGTGTAAACTGCTTCTTCATTAAATTAATTCATTGAGTTCTTCGTTGCCTTGCGATGTATTCATGTTAATGTACACTACGTGTCAGCTGTTTCTTCATTGCATCCTATATATTCATATTTAATTTATGCATTTCACCACTGAGCTTTAGATTCAAACTATCTCACTTCTGATTCATTTCAAAAATAATCTCACATGTAACAATTTGTATGTGTGTTTTCTATTCATTAAGGTAATGACAATTATTTTCGTTCATTATTCTTACCTTTTCTAATGTTTACCTCTTTGTTATGCTGTAGTGGACATCCCTAAACAATTCATGAGTTCAGGTTTCAATTTTCAATCCAATTATATCCTATATTCTCGCAGTCAAACTCGTCCAGCTTCATCTCTCACTGGTCCTCTCTGCACAATGTCCTGTTCGGGCTTCAAAGCTCCAGCAAACACAGTCTCAACTCAGCTGTTGTCTTCTTCTCTGTTTCTTTACAGTCTTTCTTTTAGATTAAGTCCCAGCATGGCAAAATATCACTCAATGTCCAGTGCTCTTCCACAATTCTTTATCCCACTGTTCAACTGCCCAGCCTGTATTTTCACAGTACATGTTGCAGTACTCTTACATGCTGCTGCTGGTCGTCAGTCGTCATCAGTGTTAATGGATCAGTGGCACTGTCGTTTGCCTGCTGTATTCAAGTCCACGATGTTCTGTCGGTCTTCATCAGGCGATTGACTGTCCTTTGAACTTCTTCTCCGCTTCAGGGACAAAGTGAGAGATCCAGCCGCACAATTTCGAGCCAAAAACTGGCTTATTCTCCCAATTCTTTTAATCTACTTTTCTGCTGCTGAACTCAAGGTTGCAAAGTTGAAAGACGCCCACCTGTATTGACACACTAAACCATATAATTAGTATTATATTCATTTTTTCTTAAAGGCTTCATTTGCTTCATGTGCCTAAAGTTAACTCATCTATCTCTCTGTGTTCTTTCTGTACACACTCAGTTCCTTTTATGGGCATGCAGAGTTCCTGTTCACTATTTCCTGTCGCTGCAGCCCCGGTACACAGAGCCATATTTCCTGTTCTTCAAACTAATCTAACTCCTTTGTTTGTTTGTTTTTTTGTATTTATAGTCTACAGGCCCTCTTTTATTCTACTAAATCTTAGTCTAAAAACAATACACCTTCATTTCACTCACACACATTTAAATAGAGCTCTTCCACACATCATAACCTCACTCATGCGTTTCTTGAATTAAAAGCACTTTCAAACTTTAGCACATCCTACTTTTCATCACACAAGAAATATATTTCACACTCCTTTATTCCATACACACGTTTAAAGGTTCTAACCTCTTTAGTCATTCAGTAATCGTCTCACACACTGTCTTTTCTTTCAAACTCCCCCTTTTCACTTACTCAGACAAATCACCCAGTCACTCAAATCAAATACTGACAGCATTCACACAGTTAAAATCACACAAAATACGCTTTCATACGAGTATTTTGGACATGCCTTCCATGATCAGAAAGAGCAAGTCAAAAGAAAAAAGAAAAAGAAAACTGAAACCTCTCATCGTCTCACAGCTTCTCCCCACACACACATAACTGAAAAATAAAACACACCAACATTTATGGCTCACGAACTATACATCTATCAAAATTCAGTCATTTTCTAATCATTTTCTATACATCCACACTAATATATTCAAACTGTATTTACACTCTCATAATAAGCAAAACCAACCTCTTATATACAGGCATTTAGCAAAAAGCTCAATCCTCTCCGAAACTGAAACCACCCTCTCTGCGCGTCACTGCTGCTCATTTGCATTTACACACACCATCAATGCACATCCGGCTGTGGATTACTGACACAGAGACTGATCTTACTCATAGATCTCATATTTTATATTACAGACGTCTTTAATTACAACTGCACAGATTTTTTAGGCCTTGTCGCTCCTACAAATTTCGAAAATTTTCCATAACCGACTCGAACGGGCAAACCTTCAGGTTTTTTGCGACCAATTTAACAGACCAGACTCGAACTGCTCTGTCCAGATTTCTAGCCCTAACTTAATTTACCGGTAGCCAAAAAAGCGCAAGAATAGGGGACTTGAACCCCTAGCAATTTTGGAGATTCCCCAGTTTTCCCCCGCTGTCGACGGTACTATCCCTACGCTTCCGGGTAGGTCAAGGATAAACGTCTTTATCCAGGAGGGAGCGTTACCTCCGAGAAAATGCGCTTCTTAACAGACGCCGCTGCCGTTCTAGAAGAATTTAGAATAATTTGAGTCAACAATCTTACCCTCCCCAACAAGGATTAAGATTGAGGACAACCCTCAACAATTTTGGAGATTCCCCAGTACTCCTCGGATGTTGCCCGAAACTATCCCTACTCTTCAGGGTAGGTGAAGGATAAACGTCTTTACCCAGCAGGGAGCGTCACCTCCGAGAAACTTCTTCAGGGTTGCATAACCAATGGGACTTGAACCCACACAATGACCAAATTCCCTATCATTCTAAGAGTTCACTTAGCAGCTCCAACTGCTTTAATTCTCTTTTCATTCCTTTATTCTCATTACTCAGTACTGTCACTTATACTTCCTTATCATTACTTCAACCGGTAAACTTCATAAAAATTTCAGCAAAATTAAAAAACAGACATTCACCAGTAATTACAGTGACCAGGCTTTTAATTTGACATGCCCAATGTGACACCTTTTGGAAATATATTTCAACAGGCAGTGTCTTACCTTTAAATGCCCCGGGGAATGCCTGCTCACTTTCACCACTGATTCCCGTCTGCCCGTCCAATTACCACGGACCCCGGATCTCTCCATCTACCCCTCTACCTCTCTCTCACCGGAACGAGCCCCCAAATGTTAGGGTTCAATGTTGAGAGAAGAATCCATAAATAACCACAGATCCAGGCGTGTGCAATTAGACAGTATTTTAATGAACACGTGTGAGTTCAACAACCCAATCAGTGTTGAACTGTCTTTATCATATTCAGACAACTGTTTTATGGGGTTAAGAATTGTACAGCCCCCTTTCCTGTTGGTAGGCAGATTTAAACAAAGCATACGTCAGCCTAAACCACAACGACTTTTAACATAGAACATCATCTTCGTGTCGACGGCTGATGCTTCCTGTCTCCATCCTCGCTGTCGCTCGTCTGGTGCACTTCCTCTAAGTACGTCGACACACTTCTGCATTTCTGCCCTACCAAAATAGATCTACCATGGTGTGTATGTGTGCGTGCGTACACGTGCGAGGGCGCGTGCATGCTGTGTACTGCGTACGTGTCATGACCTCTCACTATTTGTCTCTCTGTATGTGTGTCTCGTCTATCTGTGGGTGCACAGTTTCACTTCTGCAAAAGCATGGCTTGCAGACGCATTTCCTGTCTCATTTTGGCACAAAGTGTATTTTCCTGTCTCTGCCCTCTACACAGAGATCATAAAAGCATTAATAACATTTAAATTATAGATTCAACTCAACCATTTAAAATGGTTCTTCTTTGGACCTGTAATAAAGGCTAATATAATACCAATATATTTGAACATCTGAATGCATCTGAATGCAACATCCCTATTAACATGAAATGGTAATGATGATTATAAAAATAGCAGCAACTAATAGCAGGAAAATATTTCTATTCCTGACACCTCCCACACCCGTTTGCTGATTCACTGCTGGCCCCTCCCACAGCGTCCCTCCCATGGCCCTGTGAGGCCTGGGCTGGTGGAGGTTGACTATCATAGGCGGATGTTGAAGAAACCTCCATCCCCTCCTCCGGTGTCACCCACCTGTCCCTGGGCTGCCCCCTGCTGGTCCTCAGGCACAGTGTCAGACAAGATGGGTCCCTTCTGCTCTTAATTAGAGCATGCCGAGTGTGGGAACTATCCCTTCCTGAGGTCCCATCTATTAGAGAGGACCTCAAGGTTGATGATGTCACGCAGCCTCAGCGCCACCTTCTGAGGTGCCACTGCTGCCTGATTGGTCTGGTGGCAGCCAGTTGAGTGCCCTGCCTCCCAGCATTTGTGGTCCCCTGCCCGCAGATGGTTGCTGCCATGCATGGCTTGAGTAGTTGCCTTTGGCCCCTCCCCCAATAGCCCTGCCCTTGGTCCCTCTGGTTGCCCCTTCGGGCCCTCCCTGGGCAGGGCGGCATGCCCTAACAGGGGCGTGAGGGTTACTTATCCCCTGCATGCAGCCATTTTGTCACTCCCTCTATAGGGATGGAGCTTGACCCGTCAGCTGCAGGCAGGCTGGGGACACGGAGAGCATGCATGTTGCCCGCATTCGCCGGCTTACGCACCAGTTGGCAAGTGAGCATTCTCCAGCCTATTTTAGCCGGGTTCTCTCTGGCATATCAGCTGCTGCAGCTGTGTTCCCCTGGCGTATTGCCCGCATTCGCCGGTTTACGCGCCAGCTGGACCTCGCTGTGTCTGATTCTTCAGCCGGCGTGTGAGTGTTCTCCATCCTGCAGCGCTGTGCACAAGTGTCTCATTCTCGAGTTCACTCTTGCTGCTCCCGTCTGTGGACAGCGCTAGCAACTGCTCGGCCCTGGGGCAGACTTTCGGGTTAAGTCCCCGCTTGGCCTTCAGCGGGCTAGACCGCCAGCCCCCCACCTTCGGGTCGCCTTGCTGTCTTGGCCCTTCATCATCGCAGCTTTACTACTGCTGCGGGCTGTGTTCCCCTGGCGTATTGTCCGCGGTTCGCTGGCTCACACGCCAGTCGGACCTCACTGTGTGCTACTTCAGCCAGCGAATGTGTGTTCCTCGGCACGCAGCGCTGGCCCTCTCTCTAGTGCGTTGCCCCTGTGTCATGGGTCACATGGCCAACAGGTGCCCGCTCCTGCTGCCTCCACCCCCTGGCTCGGCCTTCAGGTCTGCGAAGCCCTGACCAGGGTGGTGTCTATTGGTGCGTTGTCATTGACTCTGTTACGAGTTCGAAATTGAGGATGAGAGTAAAACAATGATAGTCCAGAAGAGGTCGTTCAAACAATTGATTTTAATGCACGCAGCATGGAGAGGTGTAAACTGCCAAACAGTTGTACATCTCTACCCAAAATACACTCTAGATTGCTTTTATAACATCAGGGTATTGTAACGCCCCTTCTTGCGTTTACAAGCACATAATTTGCATGTACAGAACATTCATGTATTTTAAGAATTAAATGCAACATAGAGGTTCCTCCTTGTGGCATACTCTTCCGAATATGGTGATGACCTAAGGCCTTTGAGGTCACCCTGGACTGGACATCCTTCCGTCACCTGTAACTAGGCAAACTCAAATACCACAAGAAGCTGAATACATTCAGGCCTTTGCTCAGCTACTATTTTACTGTAACAATATACTCAGCATATGAGTTATGATACATATATATTTAACTCAATCATTTTAAAGTAGTCCTGTAATAAACATGTTAATATTTGATTATGATAACCCCTATAATATAAATTATAACATAATGCCAGCAGCTTCAATAAACGCTTTGATGAAATGATAATTAATGCAATGATAAGATGATGGTTATGTAAAATAATCCCTGTAATTCCACAATTCCCTCTTTTGACGTCTTCCAAAGACGTCACTACACCATTCCCATGTCCACTACCTTCGCTCTGACCCTCTCTCTGCTACACCTTACTAACCTACTGTGTTCATCTAAGGTTCCTGTCATTATTCAAAGTTGGTTCACAATATCATATCAGGCAAAATGATAAACCCTACTGCCACGTCTGCTTTGTTAAGCTCTTCAGTTAGACTCTGTACCGGTTTGCCAATCTGTGTGTACATACCTCTACACTTTTAATGTCTAAATGCACATCTGGATGTATGTGCACTTGTATGTCTATCTGCATCTATGAGTCAATCATTTTTCAGATATAAGGCGTTAATGTGAGAAATGTTTCCTGACTATTAACTCCTGATACTGGGGGGACTTTCCGGGTTGCCCAACCTCTTAGGTTTGGCCTTTTACACTTTTACTAAAGAAATTTTAACAGAGCCCAAAGAGATTTTTATTTTGCTCCTGTGCTTGACAGGTTAAGCGAAGTTGTTTTTTTGTTTTGTTTTGAAATTTTTCCCTTCTGTGTGTGTGTGTGTGTACATAAGTAAGGATATGATAATCAACATAAGATCCCTGGTTTGCAAATGATTTTCTGCCCCCGCTGCAGGGCCACATCCTGCATCATTTTGTGGTGAGTCTATGTTGGCTAGTTTAATGCAGATATGTAACAGTTGCTTCATTGCATTGCCCACTCAGAGTTGCGCAGTTTCAAAGTATGTGGAGAGTGTTTTCACAGTTTAAACATAGGTTACTCACATTTCTAGCCTGATTGTTTCCCGATAAAAGTGAAATCAAACATTGCATTTGATTTCACTTACGTATTATCATGTTCTGGGCTCTATCCATTATATTAACTTTATTCAATCTCAATACTCTTTATGTATGTGAGCAACGCTTTTAGCTTTATTAAACACAACCCGAGTAAAATACACACCATCCCCCTGTCAGCCTAAATCTCCGCTAAAAAGCACACTTCAAAGTTTTCTATCTGGATTTACGCCTCTTTTGGCCTCAAGCATATACATAACATGCAAAAGTTACTGTTAATGCCCATTAGACAAGTTTCCATTATCTACAACATTTTGTTTCACCCGGCTCACCCTTACACATTTCCTGTTCACTTATTGCATATTTATCATTAACACCTTTTACCTCAGTAGTTGCTAAGCAGAAACAAAGCAACCTGTGGTCCACCTTTACCCTGTAAAATAAATCCATATCATGTTTGTGTCTGTAAGCATGTTTTGCATTCATTCATTACACTCCCCGCCATTCCTGCAAGTTAGGAGCTGTAAAGTTGAAAGCTGCATCCAGTCCAGGCCTTTGGCCTGGCCTATATATAAATCATGTGTGTTTGTAAGCGTGCATGCAATTAACCTGCTATGTTCTCATCTTCCCTCAACATGTATCACCTGGACACTCTCACCAGTGAAGCTTAAAACCCTTTTGGACGGAACATCAACTCTAAACAAGCACAGTTATGCATTGTGTATAAAATGAACTCAACCTGTAAATAGAGACATCACTGTTATGACAAACATAAAATAATACTGTACAACACGTTATTAACACAGTCATCCTAAGGCAGATTATATGATAGCAATAAAAAATCTCTAAATCCCCAATCCCAACAGGTCCTGCTTTTAAATCTTCCCTGACTTTCCCTTCAAGTTCTGCTGTCTTAGTACCATAATTAGGTCCTCCTAATCCCATTAAATCTGCCATATTGATTCCTTCATGTGTAAATGTCAGGTTTCGAGCATCTAAAACTTTACTCAGTCTCTGTTGTGCTAATGATGTCATAGTGAACGCCTGCAAGTTCACATAAGCCACCACACTATGTTAGTTAGAACTTTTAGTGAGTGTTCTCTCCCTACATGTGCTGTTTCCTATATTATTTTGGCAGCCCCTGCTGCATGCTGTGCGCATTTAGGGTGCCTTGCTTCTGTTGGACTCAACCTCATGCTAACCTACATAAATACCTGTCTTAAGAGAGACCTCTGCACAGCTCAGACGCCAGTTGCAAGAGCTCTCTAACATTAGAATCATCCACTGTGACTTATATAGTGTTATTTCGGTACTTTATACTTCACACATTTTCAACGTTGTTTATATGGGGAGTTCCTCTTTTTGTGTCTATATTTATTAATATGCCTTGTGCACTAAAACTTCCTGTTTTTCAGTCTGGCTGAGCACTTGTTTGTGAGTAAAAACTGACCTCTACAAGCCTTCACAATTAAAGTACATAAAACAAGATAATGAGCCGATACACATTACAAATGCTTCATATATACAGAGAAAAACCCAATAATCCACATTTCACTATTTTGTTCTTTGGTTCAGATTTGGATTCTGTATTGTTCTTTATTTGTTATTATTTATATTCAGATTGTTTTTGCTAGTCTTGGTTTGTTGTTGTCTGTTTGGGAGCTGACATAGTCTCTATAAATAAACTTCTTTTGGTGGAGCAGCACCAGGAGAGAAGCTCCAGAGAGGCATCTTCCATGTTAAACACTAAAATATAACAAAAGAGATCTTCTCAACGTGTTGTATATTTTTAATATTTCCTTATTATTTTGTCATAAAATAAATCAACCAAATAACTTAAGCTGTGTGACAGCACCTTGCGTTTACGCCAGGCTGTGAACTGCCCTGAAGCTACACCCCCTTTTACCCCATTTACTTTCTCAATCTTAGTTTAAACTATTCCTGACCTTCTCCTTCTCTCATCTGATCATCTCAAGTACGTCCTGTACCAAATTTGCTTCCTCTTTTCAAGTCCCACATTTAATTACAAGCTCCAACACATTTGCCCTATATGGCTGTTCCGACGTGTTTCCTGTCAACTTAACAGAGTTATTCTCAAAACTCAGAGTTGAAGTTCCCCTTTTCTAAGTCTGTATGTTCTACAAGAGAGCAAGTCGGTAAACAAGTTTATCATCACAAAGGTTATTAGGCAAAGGTCACGTAGACATTTGCTTAGTAACCCTAAAACAGCACATTTCATGTAGCTAATCGCATATATTAACACCCCCCTTTTTGTGACACATCTCATGTGTTACAAACTCAAAATCCTTCACTCAGGTTAGGCAATTAAAAGAAAAGTTTAATCCTATCATATTATGTATAAATGCTCCGGAGCTTAAACCTGTGTTTAAGGAATGAAATCAAATTACTCATCATGTCAAATCCTTTCTTGGCTCCATCCACAGCCTGCATCCTTGAAACGTCCTAGAAACAAAAGCCTGTGTGTTAACCAGAACATCACCTTTTATACTCAGTTTCTCCACTTATGATCCAACCTGTGTTATAAAACAAAAGTTAAAACAGAACAATTATCAGTCATGTGTCCAACCTTAGTCCAGTCTTTTGTCAGTGTCCAGGTGGTCCAACCTATGGTCTGCCTGGTCCGTCCATTCACCTGTCCATTCCCACACATTCACTCACACGCATTAACATCTGGTAGTGGTAGACGTCTGCACAAATAATCACATTTTCCACTTTCAGTAAACTCAGTTAATTTATATACTCATCTATTTTCTTTTTAGTTGTTTCTAGGAAAATAGTTCTTTATACTTTTGGACTGGATTGGCTCGCTGCAATCCTTTTAGACAGGGACCCACAATCTGACCCATTGTAATTCGGACAAGGTCACCTTACTTTTTGTTCTCCTGAGACTATTGTCAGCGCTGTTATTCATTGTTTTCTTTTGCAGGCCTGCTTACAACAAAAATGAGAAAAAAAGAGAGCTGAGTATTAGCTCATCAAAGTACCAAACAAAATCACCTGACAGGTTTTTTCTTTATAAGTGCACTGTTACAAAACCCCTTAAACATGTCCATGTTTATTAAAACTCCCTCTTTAAAAATAAAACAACAACCTCAAAAATCTTCAACAATCTTAAATTTCACCCATCCAACACACCCAAAACGTAAAAAGCTTCACCGTTTTGTACACAACATCCCCCTTTAAGCACTTTACCAAACTCACATTCAACCTAACCTATAAGCACGTTCTCACAATATGTCAACACTAATTTATAAACCTCTTAATCAAATTTTCAGCTCGTAACAGTCTACTTCTCCTCTAAGGCCTCAAGCACACACACAGCAACCTCCTCTGTCATCAGTCACATAAGCTCCCTAACTAATTTGCATACTGAGTCACATCTCAACAACTTAACTTGGCATACGAAATACATGATTACACTTCATCACATTATTTAATTATTGTCAATTTCTTCCTATACTAATCCCTTGTTTTGATCAATCAGTGCAAGAGCACTCCTAAGTCACCCTTTTAAACTATGTCAACCACTTTATTAAACATTCACACCATTCTATCACTCATACAAGTAGCAAGCCGATCTTCATTGCGTATGTTTGTGTGTGCTATTTTGCATATATGGCTTCACAGTCTCACAGACACTTTCCCATTCTCCAGTTAAAGAGTCAGTTTTCTCCGTCCCCCAATCACTAACCCAAATTTTACTTCCCCACCTTAAATCACAGCCCTCCTGATCTTCCGCCGCCAGTTAGGGCTTGCTGTCAGGTTCCTGGACACTGTAAACAATTCAACCAGAAACTTGCCTTAACATATCCATTCCTGTTAACCTGTAATTTCTTCAGACTCCTGCATCTGGAGAATTGGTCCGGGTCTGCTTTACTCCTGAAAATAACAAACTAAAACATTTTCATTATTATCACGGACGCCTAAACGACCCATTTCTCTTTTTCTAGTCAAAAATACCAATTATGTCATGTATGTAAGCGTGTTCTTCCTTGCGTTATGTGGTCATGTAAATGCAGTGTAAGCTGTTTTCTTCATTGCATGCCAGGTGATCATCTTAATTAAGTGTAAGCAGTTTCTTCATTGCATGAGTGTAAGCTGCTTCTTCATTGCATCCTTATGTATTCATTGCATTTTCATGTATTCATATTTAATTTATGCATCTTTTCGCTGAGCTCAACATTCAATCTCACTTCTGAATCGTTTCGAAAATAATCTCACATGTAACAATTTGTATATGTGTGTTTTCTATTCATTAATATAATTGTCAGTTATTTTAATTATCTTTACCTTTTGTATTGTTTACCTCTTTGTTGTGACGTGGTGGACATCCCTAAACTATCACGAGTTCAGGGTTCAATTTCAATCCAATCATCTCCTATCTTCTCGCAGTCAAACTCGTCCAGCTTCATCTCTCACTGGTCCTTTTCCATTCACAGTGTCCTGTTCGGGCTTCAGAGCTCCAGCAAACACAGTGTGTTTCTTCTCTGTTTTGATCTTTCAGTATTTCCTCTTCCTTCAGTCTTATTTTCATTTGCTCTGTTTTCTTCTCCATTCATCTTTTCAGTCTTTTCTTCCAAGATTGCTCCAAGCTTGGCAAATATGACAGTCAGTGCCTTCAAGCAGACATATCACGCTGTTCTTCACCAGCATGCATGTTGCATCACGTGCTTTCTTCCATGCTGCTGGACTCATCAGTCGTTGTCAGTGTTACTGCTTTCGCCTGCACTGTCTTTTAGCTTCCGTTACTTCTTCACGTCCACGATGTTCTATCGGTCTTCATCAGGAAATTGACTGTCCTTTACGTGTCTTCTCGGGGTCAAGGACAAAGTGAGAGCTCAAGCTGCACAATTTCGAGCCAAAGACTGGCTTATTTTCTCCCAATTCTTTTAATCTACTTTTCTGCTGCTGAACTCAAGGTTCCAATGTTGAGAGAGTCCACCTGTATTGGCACACTAAAGCATATAATTAGTACTATATTCATTTTTATCTTAAAACCTCCCTTTTGCTTCATCTGCCCAGAGTTAAATCTCTCTCTTTACTCTGGGTGCACACTTGTCACCGTGAGCTTCCCTTTTATGGGCATGCATTTCCTATCCCAGACACACACACGGTTTCCTGTTTCTACAGCTTCTGCACAGACTTCCTTTTAATTTCACAGTCTACAAATAATCAGTAATTCTACTAAATCTTTATCTAAAAACAATATGCCTTCATTTCACTCACACACATTTAAATAGCGCTCTTTCACACATCAGGACAACCAACACTTCTCCACACACATCACCATTCTTTAGGTCAGTTTTGTAGCATCAGTCACACAATCATTTCTTGAGTGGGTGTACTAAGTGCATATACTTATGTGTTTTTAAACAGAAAAATAAACTCAACCTCTCATAACATCACTCAAGGTCAAATATCTTCATAGCCCCAAAAGCAAGCATATTATTTCCCTAGTCAAAAGTCAAACCGTTACTCACAGTAATTTTTAATCTCACAGCCTTTGTGTTTTGAGTCATGGTCAGTGGCCCCTATTTCACAGCAAACACGCACCTCTGTTTCAACCAGCCCTGTCTGACCATCCGTTATTGGAGTCAACACAAGACTAAACGTAAAGCCAGTCATATCTCTGCTATCTTCTTCCAAAACTCCATGGTCTGTTTCCTCCATGGAGTGTACAGGTTACATTACAAAACTACATTTGAAAGCCAATCGCACACATGCAAAATGAGACAGACATGTATCATAAAGTAGTCATCGTATTTAACAACCGTAATGCCAACAAAGTAGAAATAAAAGCAATTCTTCCCTTAAAACACCAATATACGTCGTCCTTCACCCAGGCTCTGCAGTCAGTCATTAGCCACTCATTAGTAAACAGGAAATGTCACTCGAAATAAGTCACAGGCATCTCATTTACATAGACACAGACACACTCTCAAAATAACCAGCCTGCTGCAGTGCCTGTGGCAGACAGAGCCTATATACAAACATAGAAATTATAACACAGAGACGTCTGATAAATTAAATAATATTTACAAGGCCTTAAATTGCACAACCTACATAATTTAGACAAAATTTGAATTAACCCTCCAAGGGACAAACTCCAAGTTTTTGATAATCAATAACAGTCTCAGTTCCAAACTGTATCTGCTCTAATCCCTAAATATCCTAAGTAAATTTAAAAGCGTCCAACGCCCAAGCTCCAAGCTTTACTACCCAAAAAAAGTGCAAACACCGTTCCAAACGGTCAACTGATCCAATCAGTAGCTATTTTGGACCGTCCCCAGTTGTCCACGATTGCCAATCGAACTATCCCGTCCAACGGAAAATCCTGAGCGTCCTCAGGAAATTGGGAGCGTCACCTCCGAACAATGCACTTTCTTAGAACTTCCCACAGTTCCGTTCTACAGAAATTTACTTGTATTTTAAAGACATCCTATGAAACCACAAAACCGACTGTATTGATGTCCAAGCCCAGCTTTATATTCAATTATAACTGTATGACCATATACAGATTTCCAAATTACCTAATCCTAAATTCAGTAGTCCAACTACTTTAAATTCTCTTTCCTTAGCAGTCCAACTGCATTTCCTTTAATCAGTACTGTCACTTAACCTTACATTATCATTACTTCAACTTCAATTCTCATGAGATTTTCACCAAAATCAAAACAGACCTTTACCAGTAATTTTCAGTGAGTAGACTTTCAATTTTGTCAGAACCAATTCAGCACTGTTTGGAAATAATTCAACAGGTAGTGCCTTACCTTTGAATAAGCCGGCTTATGTCCACTCACTTCGACCACTGACTCGTGTCTGCCTGTTTGAGCACCTTGGACCCTCTCAGTCTCAACCTCCAACTCTCTCTACTCAACCTCGGCCAATGCACCAAATGTTACGAGTTCGAAATTGAGGATGAGAGTAAAACAATGATAGTCCAGAAGAGGTCGTTCAAACAATTGATTTTAATGCACGCAGCGTGGAGAGGTGTAAACTGCCAAACAGTTGTACATCTCTACCCAAAATACACTCTAGATTGCTTTTATAACATCAGGGTATTGTAACGCCCCTTCTTGCGTTTACAAGCACATAATTTGCATGTACAGAACATTCATGTATTTTAAGAATTAAATGCAACATAGAGGTTCCTCCTTGTGGCATACTCTTCCGAATATGGTGATGACCTAAGGCCTTTGAGGTCACCCTGGACTGGACATCCTTCCGTCACCTGTAACTAGGCAAACTCAAATACCACAAGAAGCTGAATACATTCAGGCCTTTGCTCAGCTACTATTTTACTGTAACAATATACTCAGCATATGAGTTATGATACATATATATTTAACTCAATCATTTTAAAGTAGTCCTATAATAAACATGTTAATATTTGATTATGATAACCCCTATAATATAAATTATAACATAATGCCAGCAGCTTCAATAAACGCTTTGATGAAATGATAATTAATGCAATGATAAGATGATGGTTATGTAAAATAATCCCTGTAATTCCACAACTCCCAGCACATTCACTCTCTGTGGTTCAGTTGCACTGTCTCCTCGCGGAGTGTCTTACAGAGTTACCCCGTACATATGGAATATGTAACGGTGTGGAGAGATAGTCTCGATATGCTAGCGAACGTACGGTTACTGTGTAACCTTGGTTCTCTTAGTGAGAGACTATCTTTCCACTGTCAGGCCGCTCGGAGACGCGTTCCGATCAAACTATCACCAGTGTCACATCTGCACAGTTGTTTTATACGTGAGCTGTGTGGCGTGGCAGGGCGAGCCAGAGTGTCTTAAAGAGGTATCCACACGCCACGACCAAGGGGCATCGTACCCCGTACATATGGAATATGTAACGTGTGGAGAGATAGTCTCTCACTAAGAGAACCAAGGTTACACAGTAACCGTACGATTCAGAGCTATAGCCATAGTAAATCTGGGCATCCAAAGTACTTTGAAGAACACCTACCTGTGTGATTTATGAAAAAAAGAATCTTTAGTGAGTGCAGTACTCCCAACAGTCTACTCTCTCCTGGACATATAAATGCCATTTTGCAACACATTTATCCTGTGAAAATGTTTCAGACTTGTTCTGGTGCCAAAAAAAGGACAATTCTGTTTCATGTATTTATTTATTGATTAAGCATATCTCCATCCCGAAGGCCCATCAAAACATGACATGTAAAGATTTCAAACAAGCATCATATTTAACCCAAAACAGAAAAAATATGTGTAATAACATTTAATCATTTCATTACATACTGAAAAAAAACAAAGTTATTAATGCCTCCACAATTTTTTGTTTGCCCAAATGTAAACATAACTACACACTCAAAGCTTCCAAAAGGATTAATAATGAATTAACTCAGTAAATAAAAGTTGAAAGAAACAATAGCAAAAAATATTCTGTCCTACAGTCTAATCTACTTACAGCTGTTTTTATATTTACTGTTAGGCTAGGGCATATATCTACATCAATCTATGTGTGTGTTATGTTATGTCAGGAAAAATCTTATTTATTTAGTAAAGTAACCACAAACCCAAAGTGTCAATTAAAAGTAAATCATTTTAACAAACAAGCACTTGAGTAAAGTACAAGTATTTCAAATTATTACTTCAGTACAGGAAATTCAGTTATAATTCACTTCAAACAAACATGGAGCAACACAATAAGTGAGGTGAAGGGAATGAAGGGGATGAGATTTTCACCACTGCTATCTGGTGATTTTGGACAGTTGAAGTGTAAGTTGCTGTCAGTTCTTGGAGAGGTGACAGTAACAAAGCCTGGCTTCATGCCAGTGACGGTGTATCTGATCCACTT
>NC_031967.2:34987805-35174883 GCF_001858045.2 Oreochromis niloticus
TCATTTTTGATTATTTTCTCACAGAAGCGAAAAGTCTGTCCATCTCACTGTGTGTGTGTGTGTGTGTGATGGCAAGCCGCTGGCCCTGACGCAACAAGGAAACAGCGACCACAAAAATGGAGAATACAGCGGGGACAGATCAACCTACAGTGTGTATCTTCACACACATACAAAAACACACATTTCATCCCCGCCCTGCAACCTTCAACCCTCTGAGGAACACTCCAGAAACACACTTGTGACGCATGCGCCACTTTTTCCTTTGTGTGTGTGTGTGTGTGTATGTAAAGGCATAAATGTGAACAAAAGTGCTCTTATGGCACTGGGTTTGTGTGGAATCCCCTTTCTCCTACTTCCCACAAACTCTGAGACAGAAACACACACATGCACGAAGGAGAAGTAGGGGGACTATGGAATTCCTAATTTTTCCAAAGTGGCAGCATGGCATGGAAAAGGTCAGCACGTGGCGTTTAACTAGGACATGACACACACACATGCACGGTGCCCTGTGTCTGAGGCGTGAAGTGTCTGCTGTGTGTTTATGTGCCCTCTGTGTGCTGCTGGTGCCAAGCATTGATGACCAGGGCGCCAGAAAGTGTGTGTGTAGCTGGGTGTGTGTCCGGGTGTGTTCACTCAAGTCCACGACTCCTGATTCAGACAGATTAAGGCCGCCGGTGGAGTGTTCCAGACTGTGTATTAAGTATACACTCTGGAGATCGAACACACACACACACACACACACACACACACACACACACACACACACACACACACAGAGAGAGAGCCTGTAGTGGTCTGGTCAGGGTGTCGGTGTGGTTTGCAGCCTATCATTATGCCCTGCGGGGAAAGCCAGCCTAACCAAACCAGACTGGCACTGCCAAGAACTCTATGAGCAGAGCGACTGCATTTACATAAGAGTTCATAAGAGCGCCGAGCTGCTTCATAAAAGCTTTTTTGTGGGGGAACCCCATCCACAACGGAGTCAGAGGTCACAGGTGGGGCTGGAAGAGGCCACCTTTAAAGTTCACACACATAAAGAGCCAAATCTGACAGAGCGTTCAGGAGCTTTTTGTTGCCTTGTAATGTCAAAAACATACACATTTATCACGAGGAAGCTGCTCTCTAACAAGAAAAGAAAAGTGTTTTTAGATGAATTATAATCTGTGATAAGTTCCAGCATGCCAAAGTTCCAACAGCATGAATTGTGACCTTACATAATGGACAACATCAGGAGCCTCCCAAAAAGCTGCAATTCACCCAGTGAATCATCTGTGGAGGTTACTCTGTGGAACCGTAGACTGTGAATAAAAGATGGACTTTGCCACCATGACATCATTGGTTGGTTTGCCTAAATGTTAGCATTTTGGCCACCACAAGGCTGCTACTTTTAGAGCCAGAACTGAGCATATTTGGACACAAGGGTGGAGGTCTAAAGGATCTGCTAACACTAACAAGCTCAGTTAGCAAGAACGTATTGCACCAAATACATGCTAATTAGTCCTGAGAAACACAAATGTAAGTAACTAAAACTTTACTGTAGTACACATTTCTTGGACAACTAGTACATGTGTGTTTGATGAACTTGCACAGTTCATGAAAGCAGTTTTCTTGGAGTAGCTAATAACTTAGCGATGACAGACGATGACCTTCACAGACTAATTAAGCTTAGTTTTTCAGCTATAGATGTTGCTGCTTGGTTGGATATGTTGGCTCACTTTGGTGGTGTGCAGCATACCCGGGAAGCAGTGCAGTGTCCTCTAATTTTGTGCCAAAAATCTATGGTCCATTTCAACCAGTCCGGCAACACTGACTTCAAAGCACCCGAATCAAAAACTTTTCCTACCCAAAGATCGGTTGCTCAGGGGAGAATTTTCTGAAGCAGCAAGCCATTCTGCCAAAAACTCAAATTTTCTTTGACCTCATTCCATACCTCCAAAATAAACTGGTCAGTGTGAAGAAAGTGGAAAAACTATGTTGGCTTCTTAGGCACAACTGTTTGCATGTATTTGTCATTTGCTCCACTGCGGTTTCAAGGCAGAACAGCAAACCTCAAGTAAAAATCTGTGGCATTTGCACATAAATAAATGTCTTCTTTGCTATCATTGATTGATATTACACAGGGCTGACTCAATCTACAGCATGTCCAGTTCCTGAAAGCTTTTTTCATATGCTGTTCTAAACTCCGACTAGCCCATTTCTCTAAAAGTCAATCTGATATGCAGAAAACAATTTGCACTCAAATTCTCCCCAATTTAAAAGAACCTCAGAAGCCTCAAAAAGCGACACAGGTTTTGAAAATTACAAACTTTCTTGCATTTGTAGTCCTCCGGTAATCTGAGTTCTACTGACTGATTGAGCAGGCTGTGGCTGTTAGTAAACAGTCCATGCTATATGTAACACCAAAGACAATTGGGAATCGTATATGGAGGACTAGCAAACATTAACTGACAGAATAGGAAGTCATGGACACTGACTTAGCTCACTGGGTTGAGAAGGTAACACATATAGGCCTGGCTTTGAATCTGCCCTGAGGCCAGTAACTGTGCGTCTTACCCCTGATCTTTCTCCTGGCTTTCCTGGTATTTCTCCACTGTCCTGTTAAATAAAGGTTAACAAGTCTTAAAAAAAGAATAGATAGCCTTAGCCCTAATGCCCCGACTACCTAAATGTTGACTGTTGGCCTCAGATGCCAAGTCTGATAGGCTTTCTATAATGAGGGAAGCATCTGTGTCTGCATCTTTAGCTGCTAAATCTTCCGCTATGGTCACCAGCTACAGTAAATAATGTCCTTCTACTGTCAACGAGATGTTGGGTGAATCAGGCTTTTCACAGCAGCTTTTTGAAAGTCTGTCTGATATTTGAAAGTTCAACACTAACTTGCGACTAATGATGGACTTAAAAGTACACCAGTGCCATCTTTAAAAGCAAGGACACATCTGGATGATGGTCTGGGCAACAAATATGTGCAGCGCTCAGATTCTGGAGTTGAACAGCAGCTTACATCAGTCTGTGGCTGAAATTAGCAGAACAAGAAAAACAATAATGATTTACTAAGCTATTTTGACATCTTGTTTCTGGTTACAGTGTCATTATAGGGCCATAAATGTGTGTTTCACAAACCCCCAAAAATGCCACAAAGTCGCCTGGCACGAAGCCATGTCAGTTAGTTTCTCTGGATCCAAAGCAGCCAGGAAGGATTTATGGAAGTTGAGGTAAACTGCAACATTTTCAGAGCAGGATTTTAACCAAAACTGACTGCTTTCTGGAGACAAAGTGGAATAATTCTAATGAGAATTAATGGCAGAGGTACAATCACAGTTTTTAAAGAAGGAGCAGAATTCATGTAAAAGCACGTCACCGATAGAAAAAGCAGACACAAAAACCAGATTATAGTGACCTGACAGATTTTTGAAATCCAGTTTCCTAATGGAAATGAGAAAACACAGAGGCCAGTTTGATCCACAATATATACTGTCATCGTGCACGCATTCTGCCGATGAGACGTGACATCTAATGTTCATTTTCCATCTGAGCGACGTTAGATCTCAGATATCACGAAAGGGGGGCTGGAGCCTCCGAGCTTTGAGGAGCCATGACGCTCCTGACAGCCGATCTTCTTAAAGTTTTCCAACTCTGAAACTAAATCTGACTGATCTGCTTTGGAAGCGGCTCTGCTGAGCGCACACTCTGCTGCAGTAATCTGGTAATCATCAGACATACGCGCATGACCCGTTCTTTTGGTTGCGACCCAGAGATTAAGGATGCCAGGATTTACGGCACATGAGAGAGCATGCTTTCTTTCTCTGGTGCCGTGAGATATTAGCCGCCTCTTTTTGCTCCTTTAGTTGAAACTTTTCTGACTCTTTTCATTCTCTCTGTTTCTCTTTTAGTCACTTTCTCCCTCCTCTCATTCATCCATCCCTCCTCTGTCTTTTAGTAAGAGCTCACAGAGAGTTTTGGTATAGAGGATCTATAAGCAGCTCTGTTGACTTTGGCCACGGCCAGACAGGAAACGGAGCCTTTAATTTGACTGCTTTAAATATCTGACCCTTAATAAAACAAATATCTTTGTTTGGAGAGGAAGAAATCCCCACCCCCCAAATTCGAGCAGGAAAGGAAAGAGCACTACTGGATGTGTATGTTTGTGTGCTCAGGCTGGTCCGGGTCATTCTTAGTCTTCAAATTGACCTGGCTTAGATAAATAAAATAGAAGAATGTAACAAGGAGTGGAGCCCCCCCCCCAAGTTCAAATGTGGGATCAGATTTCCTCTGTAACCGCACAGCTCGGTGTGTCGTTCTGTAAAATCTGGCTTTCTCGAGTAGGATGCATTTTTCTGACACGAGACCAGCAAAGCAGCAAGTCTCCCGTTTCATCCTGGCAGCAGGGAAAAAAAGGCCCACTTTTATCTAATTCCAGATCGACCCTCATCTGTCTGCACTCAGTGTTATTCAACACTGTCTTACTTCAAATAAACTTCATCTATAGATAGCAACACTAAAACTGTGCTACTGTCTACACACACTGTGACCTGGCATCACCTGAAACATTGTTTATTGTTTATTAATTTTAGATTCTGACTG
Source organism: Oreochromis niloticus (assembly GCF_001858045.2). Taxonomy (NCBI): domain Eukaryota; kingdom Metazoa; phylum Chordata; class Actinopteri; order Cichliformes; family Cichlidae; genus Oreochromis; species Oreochromis niloticus. The sequence goes on from NC_031967.2 coordinate 34,992,387, forward strand.
CCTTTTTACTATTTTTTTTTTTTTTTTTTTTTTTTTTTTAAACTTAGAAATGTCAAAAATTTCCCACAGACTGTTTTGGACCCCATCCATTTATAGGGTCTTTTCAGCACTGTTTTGGGGGTATAATAGGCAGGTAGGTGCTTATAAGTAGTGCTGAAAAACAGCTGGTTGGGACTGAGGGCTCACATTCACACCTATGGCCAGATAAGAACCACTGGGCCACAGGCATAAGGACTTGTCAGCAATCCCCTGGCAACTAGTCTCTGACTGGTTGGTGAGTGCTTGCTGGAGGTTGCTGGCTGTTACTGAGCCTGTGTGAGTAGGAACCTAGCCTGGAGTACCCAGAGAAATACGCAGGCAATGGAGGAACATGCAAACTCCAAATGAAAAGGCCTCATTATTGCAGGCACATGCTACTATAGTTTCTTGGTGCACTAATGAGCAATGAATGTCACTGCAAAAAACAAAAAAACAAAAAACAAAACCTCAGGTTTTGAATCTGAGGTGTCAGACATAAAGAGAAACCTTTTTCCAGACATATTTTCAGTGACCTGAAAGAGCAGCATTTCACATTTGATGTTTTTTTTTAAACCAAATTCCAGCATTGTATTTTGAGAGCATATTAAACATCTTTTCAACAAGTTTTTGCTCAGTGGCAACGACCTTCTTAAATTTTCTAAGAAAAGATCAAACACCTTAGTGTTCTTGCAGTGGAAAAATGCCAAATGATGATATACATTAGAGAAACAAATTAATAAAATAGAGTTAGATCCAGTAACTCTGATTTAAATGTAAACTTGGGGAGGTTTTTTTTTTGGACAACCATTTTCATTTTACAGCAGCTGTTTCCTTGTGGACTCCTAACAACGCCCATTTTATGAATTTTATCAACAGTTGCAACCTCACTAACATCTTGAGTTGTAACATATTTGTCTCATGGTGCATGTGGTGCACAGCCAAATGATAAGGAGGGAGACCAAACATTTGGCTGAATGCAGTGTTCAACATAAGAGCGACATCAGTTTCAACTAGTATCCTCAGCCTGGTGACCACTGTAAAAATTTCCTGGCTCTGGTGTAGACCTTCTTAAAAAATCTAGACAGTCTGTTGCCAATATGCGCAGATTTAACAATTTAGACGATTAAATGGGAGGCTGGAAGGTATGGTGTATGGATGGATGGGGAAAAAAACAAGTGCAATGAAAGGTAAATGCAAAGCATGACTGACATTCTTGTTCAATGAATGAAATGAATGACAAGATGAGTTTGTTACCTACATGAAGGCTGGAACTAGAGGTTGAAAGGTTAATGATAGCAGAACTGGTTCCATCTGCAAGCTACAACACATATATATACACAGAAACACACACTTTCAGGTTAGTTTGTTAGAGTTAGCCTCAATATTTGCAACACATCTCAATGATGAATCATAAAAGACAATTTCAAGATGTTAATCACTCAAAAAGAAGGAACATGATATTAGAAATGTACATGAAAATTACAACATTAGACACTGTTAGACATTATCTACTAACATTTGAAGGGACATCAGCGAATCAAACACACAGAAACATCACTGTCACCATGGTGGGTTCTAAACATGAACTGAGTGTGCAATTGTGTTATTTCCCTGGAAGGTCCCACTATGGAAGAAATGCAGATACCCAGGCCTAAGTCATCACTGTAGACGACCACAGCCCTAACCCTAACTCTAACCCAAGGCAATCAGAATATGCCTTTTTTTTTCCTCCATGATATTGGTAAAATACAGAAGTAATAAATCTGTTTTATCTTCCACCAAAATACACATTAGATCGGGATTGGGGTTAGTGTTAGTAACGACAGTATCTTATACCTCACAGAATTTACTCTGGTAGACTGTGACAGAACCCAGATTAGGAGGACAAAGGACCAGATTTACTAAACATGGGTGATTTACAACAGTTAAGCTGTTTTTATTAACATCAGCACAGTAAGTTAATTTCAAAATCAAACATAAAAAAACACACCTTTTTTTCTGTTTTCTGTTTGAGCATCTTTATAAACACCAACAGTATTTTTCCTTTTACATCACTGTATAATTGTACAGTGGTATATAAATACAACTCAAATGAATTTAAAGGCCAGTTTGCACTCGCACCACTCATTAGTAAATCTGGCCTCAAGTGTTTAGACAAAGTTAGACATCAGCTGAGAACAGAGAAGGATAGAACAAAGATGGGATGGGAAAACCTGAATGCAGTTATTATATTTTTGTGCCAACATCACCTTGCAGTGGTGGACTTTAAATTAAAAAAATATATGGACATAACCTGTAGATATACCTTCAGAAAAAACCTCTTAATGACTTTTTGACCTCTTAAATTAGTCTTAACTCTTACTATAATTGAATGTACTTTATAGTCCCATAATAGTTATAAATGAGGATTTACGCATCATTTATGTTAGGCTGGGCCAATCTCATGATTTACATGTCACTACTCAATAAGCATGCAGTGAACTTGCTTTCACAGTCAGATCGCCCCCGTCCTCACAGTTCCAGTCCTTGGAGCACCTCTGCCAGATCTAAGGGGGTAAATCCTGATGCCTTTATAACCAAAAGCCTGTGTAGCAAAATGGTTGGAAAGTAGGTTTGTGCTCACGGACGATGATGCAGGTAACGGACGATGGTCAGAATGATTGCCAAAAGCTAGCAAATCATAGTGATATTTTTGGCTTGTTTCCCAACTGATTATTGTTTGATTCCTATTAAACATAATCTGTCTTACTATTATCTTGGAAAAAAGGATGCCTGTGCACATGCACATCTAGCTTTTTCTTTTACCAGGTTTGATGTTTGTCATTTTAAAGACTGCTGAGTACAGGGAAGAGCAGCATAGAGAGAGAGAGACTGAAAAAGACATCACTAAATATGGAAGTGGTGAATGAAGACCCTATGTCTGTCTCTCTTTGTGTTTCCAGCATTACTGTTGCTGGGAAACGGTATGTATTGTGGAAGGTGAATAGCGTCCCGGACTTCCCAGTCCAACCCTAGTAAACCCTAGTGAATTTTCAAACATGTGTAATGAGTTCAATTTGGAAAACAGAGTATCAGTATTTGTTTGTTTGGACCATTCTGAACTAATAGCCAGGATATAATTCACTGGAAAAAAAAAATGCAGCTTTTAAATGCTAAACTCCTTTAAAAATCAGAACAAAGTTAAGTGGTTTTCAACCCATGTTTAACCAAGGTTACATGCAACCTGATCTCAGTGAATAATGTGAAGTGACCACAACCTCCTCAAAATGCATTATGTGGTGATGGCATGCAAGGCACCAGGAAAACAATGCCAATGGAAAGTCAATGAGGAGCTTGGTTGTGGTGGGTGGACAAATTCGCTGGCAATGACGCTGCCGCAAAAGTTGACGATCTCTGCATCCAGAGGTGGGGAGTGTGCTGGTAGCTTGAATTAACCAAAACTCTCACATAAGGGAGTGGAGTCATTATGAATTGATGTGGACATCACTGTCCACTAAACTGTGGACAACGATGTCCTTGTAGTACTAAAAACAAATTGGTTATCTACAGTTCCAATATTCAAGTATCCAACTGGACACTTGATTTGATTTGACTACAACTGGTTGCCACATGTCTCTGCTGACTTTGACTTTCATGAAGAAACCTCAGATCAAGTTAAGAAGAAACAGATGAAGCTCCACAAAGACTGATCATCAAAGACCAATTTAATTAAACAAGTTAGCTGTGTGCCAAGGTTTTTTTTTTTTTTTTTTTTTGCAAATTTTTTAAGTGCTACAAAGAATTTCAGCAGTACAAAGAATCCGCTGAAACAAAGCTGCTTGTTGCTGACCAAATGTCGCACTTTGCTCCATTAATTTACAACTTCTAACTCATCGCCGGGTCTGAATCTGCAAATTGGGTTGCCAAGAGTGCAGATTTTCTTTTTAAGCTGTCACTGCAAATTTATCATCCAGTTGCGTGACTGTTATTGTACCCACACAAAGCTGTTTTGATGATGAACTGCACATTTTAATTGGATTAGGGTGTTAATGTCAGGGAGTGTACACTGATTTCAACACCCGCAGACGCACTAATTAACCTCGCTTATTTAGCTCATGTTGTACATATTTTTTTGAACTCCCATGTCACTAAACATTTACCGCTGCCCTCCCCCCTCAAACACAACAAGGCAATTGAGGTTTTGCATCAGTGCAAGAGAATGGAAAAATGGTCAGTGTCGTAAGAATGAGGTAACAGCAGTATATTAGAGACAGTCCCATGATGTCTCCTTATGTTAAATAGCGCACGTATTTGTGTGTATGTGCTTTCCTTATGATGTAAGTGCATAAAGCATATCTCCATAATGTTGATCATTTAGTTTTAACATGAAGTTTTGGTAGGTTTGGTCAAGGGTTTAATTATCATTTAGATAAATTAAAGTCAATGTAATGTCCTCTAAGTGACAGAAACACAAATTTGTGTGTGTGTGTGTGTGTGTGTGTGTGTGCAGCTTTTGTGGCGCCTGTGGGTTAAGGGATACCAAGGAGGGCCGCACAGAGAAATTAAAAAAGGGAAAAATTCCAGCAGGGATTTCAAGATGATGAAAGGATCAGTGAGGGGATGATTGGCTGATGAACCACAACAATGAAGAGAGAGAGAGGAAACGGAGGAGGATAACATGAGGATTCCCCCTAATGAGCTGCCACATTAAAACAGCTGCCAGCTTGATCGATAGAGAAGGGAAGAAGGAATGAGAAAATGAATTAAAAGGGTAAAGAGGGGAAGGCAAAAGACGGATGGAGAGAGAGAGTGTGAGAAAAACTGGGTTGACTGGAGAGGGAAAATAAAAAACAGAGGTGAAGCAAGCTTGAAAAACAGAAAGATGGAGAAAAATAAAATGGAGAGATGAAAGGATTGCTGAATAGATGAAAATTGTGCAAAAGAAAGTTTGGCTAAAGTGAAGATAACACAAGAATGGCGATAAATGGAGATAGTAAAGTAGGAAGGAAACTAGAAGGGAAAGGGCAGAGGGATGTAAGGAATGGAAGGATACATAATGAATGAAAATAAGGACAGAAGAAGAGATGGAGGTTTCACTGGGAAAAGGGTGACAGAAAAGGGAATAGAGTGAAGTAAAACTTTATGTAACAAGGAAAAGAAGCAAGGAAGGAAGGCAGAAGAAAAACATAATTTGGTAAAAGCTAAAAAGAGCCAGGAAACTGTGTGAGCAGGAAAGAAGGAACAACAACTGATAAATAAAAGGAAGAAGTTAATTAACAAAAACAGATTTAGAGAGTGCATCTAAAAGAAGCTAAAAGGCCACTGAGACATCAGCTACTACCTTGTGGGCCAGTGGTCATCATGCTAAAAGGCAGCAACAGCACAAACACAATTGAGTTATCAAGTTCAGTGAGTGTTATTAGTCAGCTGTGTTGGCACATCAACCAGTCAAACTGGCGGTGTTCCTAACTTGAAGCCCCAGTTTGTCACAAGTTTTACCTGTCGGACAGATGGCCCCACATTCGAGTCTTGTTTGTTTTTTTAGAGAGAAGAGGCTTTGTCCTGGCAACCCTTGCAAATCAACCAATTGCATTTGAGGAGCAGCACCTGTCTGTAATTGTACTTTTAAATCCTATGGAAGCAGTAAGGGTGTAGGTAGTACAGACTTTATGGACTTCATAGAGTCCTATAAAATCATTCTTTTTCATAGTCTGGGCATTTCTCCTATTAAGTTGGTCATTTTACCCTGGGAGCCCATCACGGGTAGTTCACTTCTGGAGGCAGCCCGAAGCGGCTACTTGAGGAACTGCAGTTTTTGGCAATTAAGCATCCATTTTTCAGCACTGGATATTTTACAAAGGAGGAAAGTGGCAGGAACTGATAAAAAAGTAGTGTGGGGAAAAGACGAATGTAGAAAAGAAGGAAATAAATGTTTTATTGTGCAGAGGAGAGAGAAGAGGGAGAACAATAGACAGAAGCAAAGGAGGAAGACCGAGGGTTTTGAAAAGCAAAAAAAATGAATGACAGCTGATGACAGCAGAGAGAGGAAACTGAGGAGAAGAAAAGAAGAAGTGATAGACATCAGCAAGAAGGTGCAGGGCTCCAAAACAGAAGTCTTGAATTGTTTTACTCTCACAGAGGAGGCTGACAGAAATCACGAGCTTGGAATTCTTTCCAGAAAACTCACAAGTCCTCTGCAGATTCACTGTCTTCAAATGTTACTTCAGTATTCTCAAAGGGGCCAATCCAGTGGTTTTCCATGTTGTAGCCCATTAACTTCAAATCCTGCACACTTAAACATTACTGCAGAACATTTTCCAAGGCCTGCCACACTGTCTTTAGTGATTTCTGAACAGGCAACCGTTGGTTTTGCATAATTACAGTTCAGAGCAAATACCAACCAGCAGAGACAACTCGTCTATTCTTTCAGTTATGTTAAAGGAATATTTTCATATTTTGATGAATGTTTACTTTCTTATCATGGCTGCCAGATGGGTATTTTAGCATAAAGATTGTAGACAAGGGTGCCAGTACCTTTACTATCTCCAAAGGTAAGAGCAAGACTTCTACCCTTAATGATCATGTAGACTGTTTGTCCCTACCCTCTGACCTAACATATAATTATCATAGAGGCAGAAATATGCCATAAACTGTTAAAAGTGCTGAAAAATAGATACACTGGCCATTTTGATGACACAATGCTATTGCAAAAGTGTGGTTAAGTTTAAACACAGTTAAATGTTGAGACTCTTTAGAACGCCTTTAATGCCACTAAAACGTGCCCACAAACATGCTTAACCAGTGTGGTGGATCCAAGTGACAACAACCCAGGGCTTAAAGATGAAGCCAAAACACGAGCGCCAAAAAGTGCAGTTCTTCTAATGGACACCTAGGGCTGACTTCACAAGTTTGTCAGTCCCCAACAGGGTCTCATGTTAAACTGTTAAAATAAAAAACATATTTGAGGGGCAAGAAAATAGTGTTTGCTTCAACAGACTATAAAGCTATGTCTTCACGGAAACCAGTACAGTGCCATGGCGACCAGATACCATAGAAATGACACTTGTTGACTTCAAGGTACAGGTGATGCAAAGTAAGCAGGTCCTGAAATACACTTTCCTCAACTTGGAGGCAAGCAACTGAAGTGACTATCAATAAGAGTGCCAGATACCAGTGATAAACCTATGACCTGGTAGTGAATACATTAGAGGATTACCTAGGCAACTGGAGTCCGAAATGTCCGCTGGCAACCAATGGTGAACTTCGAAGAGATGCATGGCAAGTGAATGGCTCCCTGTGTGAGTAACAGATGTACCAACACAGGCAGCTGGAGCCAATCAGTGTCTGCTAGACCTCATACATTGCTTCAGGTCATTAAATTCAACTGAATTCAATTTGTATTTATATAGGGGATAGCTGTAGCTCTGGTGGTAGAGCAGGTCATCTAACTGGAAGGTTGGTGGGTCAATCCCCATCATGCCAAATATCATTGGGCAAGATACTAATGCAAAGTTGCTCCGAGTAACTTGGGATCTGAGTAACTCAGGATTGTTGCTCCCCAGACGTTCATCAGATATGAATGTTAGATAGAAAGCACTTAAAAAGAGCATAGTAAAAGTCCTTGGGTGAATTAGGCAAGTTGCCTAAAGTGTTCTGAGATAGAGTAGAAAAGCACTTTATTAAAAAAGTCTGTTATTTATCTCAAAGCTTTGCCTTGCTTGTTCTTAATACTAAATAATTAAACTGGACTTCTTTGCCTTTACCTATTGGAGGGCTTTAGATGGACTACCTGGCAAAAATCTTGGCTTTCTTTATGCTATAGATCATCTAAGAACGTTTCAGTTTTGGCAAGTGAAATTCTACTGTTATCGCCGGTTATTAGCAGTCTTTGGTGGCTATACAGTTTATGGATGGAGCTTTTCGTAACCAACCTCACAAACATTAGCTGATGACTTTTACCTTGTCATCCAAATCAAATTGGTTCTGGCTCTAAATAACAAACCCATCATGTCAGAGACCAAAACTCTACTGGTGAACCTTGAAAATGGAAAGTTTATATTGGCTGTGTGTGGTTATGCATGCTGCAAATATAAAAAAACACCTTTGACATAAACTACAGTTTGGTTCAGAAGCATTTCCAGACACCTTCTTGTACCATTAGTAGTTGTTATTATTATTATTATTATTATTAAACTTAATAATCAATAGCCCAGGAAGCACTTATTGCAGTGATTTACTTATTGTTTTGTTTTTATTTACATCCTAAATCGGGCCTACTTAGGCCCAACTGGGCCAAGCTTCAAACATTTTTGTGTTTTTATACGCATTGTAACAGATCAGTTTTGTGCTCTCTATTGGAAACATAACATTTCGCCATCCTTACCAAACATTTCAAAGCAAAATGTCTGTGAAAACAATACCAGGCGGTTTCTATTGAGCTTGGAGTTTTTGTTAGGTGGAATTAAAGATTTGTTAGAGTCTTTCAAATCTCATTCAGCCTGACGATACAGACTTACTGTGTGTTTAAAGAAACATGTTTCTCCATGAAGAGCCATAGCCCAGAGCACAATTACATATTCAATAATAAAAACAACAACATTATTAATAATCACCAATTTCTTCTCATTTGATCAATTCCCTTCTGTGTCACCCTCTCCATGTCTTATACCAACACTGCACTCTGGTAACTCTTCTCCTCCTAACACTATTTTTAGAAAATGTAACAACAACAACATCTTAAACATAATAATGACTTTGCGTTTTTGCAGTTTTTGGGGGGGACCACAGTTTGATGACAATGCATTCCTCTTGAAACTTTCCAGCTCCCTTCAGTCCTCAAACATGATTACACAACGATAGCTGCGGTTTGCGAGTGTGTGTTTAGCATTTATAGCGCTGCATTATTTATGTTTGCTCCCTTCAGCGGAACCTTGTGCGGTCTGCCAAACCAATAAAGCCAAATTATGTCGCGGTCTAATTCTATACAATCTTCTATTCACTAATACACACAATGAAACCACTTACGACTGTGGACCAGGAGGGGGGTAAGAGGGGATATTAAAAAATGCTTTAAAAAGACTGCATTTTGTTAGTAATTGACTTTATGTGTTCTTCAAACTGGGATGTCAAAAATCTTTGACCAGTCATCCAGGTAAGGAAATCCCAAAAAGTTGATCCTGTTCATCTGGATGTAGCATTTTGATCTTTTTTATCAGTGGTTGTGGATGAATAGTCATGAAATGAATGAATTTGCATATTAATGCTCAAGAATCTGACCTTACAGCCCATTGTTAGCCAGTGGTGCTAGTTTCAGTCATTGTGCACATGTACTCATTAAACGGTTGGAGAATCCTGCAGTCAGTGAGACTGAAGAAGTCACTTGGATGAGTGATGAAACGTTTCTCCCTCTGAAAATGCTACGTCCAGATGAACAGAATCAACTTTTTGGGTATTCCAAAAATAAAAAATGAAAGGGTAAGACAGTGGGACCTGTTGCTATGAGCCTAATTAAGGCTGTTTCCTGTATATAGGTTCCCTCCTCACCACTATCCCTGGCAGTTTTAACTCAATGTGAAAAATATTCTTACTAAATTAAAAATTTTATCTGCATTCAAGTGATATTGTTGGCAAGGCTCTTTTTTTCCCCCCTTTTCTTTAGTTAAAGACTTTGGATTTCAGCAGGAAGGTGAAAGTCACAGCCCAGCCAGAGAATCCTTAAGTTAGTGAGAGGAAATTTAGAGATGAACACAAAAGTGTTTTTTAAGCTTTAAAGGCAGTTTTGTGGCAATTATTTAAAGTACTAATTACCAGTAATTACCTACTGAGTAATTAGCCAATAATTGTGCAGTGTTGTGTACACAGAGCAGGTTTAGGCAACTAGCTGATACAAAAAGCTCTTTTACCTGGTCAGACACAAGCGGCTGCTCATCATCAATGTCAATAAAAACCTCCCCAGAAATTAACTGGGGCGTCTCACCTACACGTGCCAACACACACAGGAAAAAAAGACAATTAACATTTATCATCAGTGTTAATCATTTTTGCTGTATTTTTTTCCCACTGCTGTGTGCCTTACGTCTCCATCCTTCCTCCTCTCCCTCCAACTCCACGGCTTGTTCATCTTCTTGGTTGTAGCGGTACTCCTCCAGCGAGCGGATGGTGCACTGCCCAACCACCGGCTTCCTCCCAAACTGACGATTGTCAATGACTTTGATGACGATTGGCGGCATGTAGAGCTCCTCCTGAGGAAGTCTCTGTGGTGAGATGGAGACAGATGAAAACACAGGGACGTAAGCGTCTGGCTGCTTAACATCTATTTCTAATTGGTTATGCCACCTGCCTGCATCTTGTTGACTGGCTGTGGCTGCTGATTGCCTAAAACTGATTGGTCACCAAGGCATGACCAATCAAGGCTTCAATGCACCTTTTCAGACGTAAAAGAAGAAATAGCTGAATCTGCAGAGGTGCAGATACCATCTTTGTGATGGAAATCAGGGTACATACAAGACTTTGAGTTAAAGTGTCTTGACACATGCTCAATCATCCAGGTAAGGAAATCCCCCAAAAGTCGATTCTGTTCCTCTGGACGTAGCATTTTCAGTTGGAGAAACATTTCGTCACTCATAATCAAGTGACTTCTTTAGTCTCAGCTGACTGCAGGTTTCCCCAACCTTTTAAACAGTACCTTTGCAAAACCCTGAAATTAGCCTACTGACTGAACAATAGCGTGGGAGGTCAGTTTCTTGATCATTGGATTAATATGCAAATTATCATGACCATTGATCAACAACAACTGATCTCTGTGAATGGTACTGATGGCCACTAATCAGTCACTGACAGTGACGAAACATTTCTCCCACTAAAAACAAGACGTCCAGATGAAAAGAATCAACTTTTTGAGACTTTGAGTTAACATGTAAGTTAAGGATTTTAATGTAAAGTGACACAAAAACAAGCTCAAGAAAAAACAAACAAGCATACAAGTTTTAGTAAACTCTGTCCTTTTCAGTACTATGCCATTTTGTTCTGTCATGTAAGTGTCAGTTCCTTGCATTATATATGGCTCAATTAATCTTAATCACACACTAGAAATTTTCACGACTGTGTTTTGCAAAAACAGACTGTTGTGAACTTATGGTGATGATGACCCTGAGGATCCAAAATTATATTTCAGCCTAAGCCTTTCTGATTTATTATTATAATTATGGATTTATTTAAAGCTAAAGGTACTCCTGTGCAAAAACTTTGGAAGGCTGTGCTTTTTTTCAGACTTCCTCCTCAGACACTCCTGTTTCACTTTCTTCAGTCGGTGTTTCTCCTGTTATTTTGCTGTTGTCGTCTTTTATGGATGCACAGTGGTAGGAACATCACGTTCCATATGCTTTTAATTTTTCTATGCACATATTGGTGTATTAAGCCCATTCTCTTCAAACAAACAAACAAACAAACAAACAAAAGAATGCAAAGAAAAAACAAAAACCAAGAATGGACCTCATTCATGTGAGTTTATGGACAAAATGTAATCAAACCTTTCTAGAATTACTCACAGCTGACTTAACCAGAGCAGAAAAAACACCTTATATCTGCCACAGCCCAATTAGAAAAATTAGAAAATTACAAAGCAACCACAAATCTGATCAACACTGAGCATTTTTTCCTCCTGTTTTCATAGAGTCATCATGATCTTCTATTAAAGAGGATTAAATTTGGGTTTAAATGACATGTAGCAACATATTTTGTGAAATCTTTACAATCCTCTCTTGCGATTTCCTGTATAAGATCTCTGACTTTTGGTCCAGAACGTCTGCCCGCTTTAAGTTTGTAACCTTCATTCGGTTGTACGTCTGCAGGCTTCAGAAGACAAGCAGACCATCACCTGACCTGCCAGGCATGTTGAAAGTCTCCCGCTTGATGCTGATACTGTAGGTGCTGCAGCTGGCAGAGCTTCTGCAACAGCTATATGCACTTAAATAAAATTCAACTGGCTCAAGTTCCCTCAATCCCTCTGACTTTTACAGAGAGCTGCGGTGTGGCAGAAGAAGAATCTCAAAGAACCAGCTGCATAATGAAACCCTCAAAACATTTACAGCAGCTACATCTGAAGACAATATGCCATTACAACCTCATTTATCCAAACTCACTCAAAGGTAAATAAACAATGGGTTGGTAACTGTAATCGGTTTGACCTCTCTGGCTTTAAGAAAGGCTTAAGTGACGCTGATGATGCTAAACTCACACAATAAACTGAGAGAGCTAACATTAGGTGGTTAGACACTTCAAAGAGTAATATTTAAGGAAACTATGCCCATGACATTTTCTTGTGCTCCCGTGGCATACGAAAACACTTACGCAGTCATCTTAAGGCCTTAATATTGTTAACACTAAATGCTTGGAATTGGTTCAGGGGCTAAATTTAAGGGGAAAAGAAATGTGCACATTTCCACAGTCCGATTGAGGCTGTCACACTCGTGCGGTGGTCAAAACAGGACCTTAATCTTGTTAACATTAAACTGCAGGAGCCAAAGCAAGGATCTGCATTTAAGGGAAAAAAGTGAATATTTCCATACGCCAGTTAAAGCTGTCATAATAAAACACGGAGGTGATCAACTTCAGACCTTAATATTGTTAAACTCTCTGGCCTGTTTGGAGCCGCTGTTAGGAAAAATGTGTTTAATATTTCCATATTTCAGTTTAGGTTTTCATAAGAAAACACTTAGGTGGAATTCAATGGCACCAATGTAAACTCAGTGGAAACATATTCTCAGAGGACAGTGTTACATTTGAAGGATAAGTAACGACTGGTACGATTCCCTGCTCTGAAGGTTGCGGCTGGTCTGATTAAAATAAATGAGTGAATTAAAAAAAATGCTCTTTCAAAGTGACAGTGAGAGGAACGTACGTGTCGACGTGCATGCAGTTGGGTTTTTTAGCAACCATACAACTCTTTTTTTAACCTGTTATAACTTGAGTTCTTTCATAATAGCCCACTATATTCAACTCTGCAATTCCTCTCAGCCTTACAGGGCATTTTAGCTCACTTTTGGCTCCCACTTATACATAGAAATAAATTTAGTGAAACAAGAGCAATGAAAAAGATGTCAGGAGCCCATTTCACGTGAGTAGTCTTGTAGTCTTCACATTGGTAGCCTGATACAAGATCCCAAACATAACCCTCATGTTACAACAACTGCCAAAATAAAGTTGTTGTTTTTTTAAATGTATATATAGACAGCGTACAGGGCAGAGGTAGAGAACTTGTCCTGCGGGTGCTCAGAGAATAACCTGATGTTGAACATCCTTAAAACAAAATAACTCATAATGGACTTCGGGAGGCAGAGACAGGTCCACTCCCCTCTCATTATAAATGGAGAACGGGTGGAATCTGTCTCCACCTTCAGGTATCTGGGCACCCACATCTTCGCTGATCTCACTTGGACCCACAACACCAACGCCCCGGTAAAGAAAGACTAGCAGCGGCTGCACCTCCTCCCTGCTGGCCTTCTACCGCCCCTCAATGGAGAGCGTGCTGGACATTTAGTACGCACGGGCCAAGACTGAGAACAAGAAGGCTGTGCAGAGGGTAATTAACACCACCCAAATAATCACTAGCTAACACTCCTGCTAACGTCTAACTCTGTTAAATTTGATCAATTCTGTTTTCATAACTTAATTGTTACACCTGGTAAAGCAGCAACACTGATCATTTTATTAAAGATGAAAGAATTTAGACAGTTTTTAACTCTCAGTGATAATTAACTCTTATCTAAAGAAACATTCACTTTTCTAAAAATACATTTTAAAAAATCTGCTGCAGCACAAAAGGAAACTTCTAATTTTCTTGGAAAAAGAGAAGGAAGTTCTCTATTCTGCCATTATTGTGGTTTCACTGATGAAGATAAATGAGTAACACAAACCACAGCAGAGCTGTCCTTAACATGGAAGCTGTGGGCACTGATTACTCTGTGTGTTTAAGTATATTACAGCATAGCTCACCACATCAAGGAGAAGCGTATTAATGTCAAAGTTAGGCTTCTTCTTCACACTGCGGATGACGCAGCTCTGGACCATGCTGCCTCCACACTCCACCTGCAGGCTGGGGGAGGTAACGCTGGCCAGCTGGAAGCTCTTCAGGTTCCGGACGCCCCATGCTAAAATCTGACAGGACGACACAGAAAAAGTGGTGTTGGTGTTGTCATTTTTAGACTTGTAATAATTAAATCTATCAAACTGCTCATAGATATTCAAATATGTTAAAGAAACAAAATGAAGATCCTTTAAATTTCTTTAAGTTTAAAATATAAAGATATTTAAAGACATTAATACTGAAAAACAACAAAAACTTTCAGTTAAACAGATTTTTATCATATTTAATCACTGAAGAGGATGCCAGATCCAGACACATAGAGAAGCATTAACCAAGCTTTCTTTAAGGCAAACCAAAAATCCAGCAGGAAAAGAAAGAACTTGTGGGAAACACTGGGAGCTTTAAAAAAAAAAATAACTACAGTGACGCTACAAACAGGGATGGCAAGAAATAGGAAACAGGATGATACAACAAAGAACAAGACAAGACAATTTATACACACGGTAATGAGGCGAGGGGCAAACAGGTGGGAGACACAGTGGAAACAAATCATGGATAACGAGACACAGGATGTCAAACCCAACACAGGACACAGAGTTCAACATGTACCAAAATAAAACAGGAAGAGAGACACAGCAGAACGGGAATATTAGATTAACGTAACACAACTAAACTAAGGAACATGACAGACAAGACCAACACAAAGACAAGCCTGAGGGAACAGAAAGGGAAGGATAAAGGGAACTAATAAAGCTAAAGTCCTCTACAATTAAGGCACACATAACACAAGAGAGAATCAGTACCAGGGATCAGAAGACAATACAACTCGTAAGCACAAGGAAACACAATTACTATAATAATTTTCACTGCTTCTCAGCACCCAGGAAGGTGGTGAGAATGAAACAGAAAAAGCAGATATTAGTGATACCTCGATGGCGGTTCTCTGCAGAACAGGTTTGATTCCCTGAGGAATCATGAAGACATTTGGCTCTCTCTGAGGTGGTGGGTACGGAAGGTCTGACTCCTCCGGCTGTGAATATGGATGCAGGACAGTAGCAGGTCAACAACAAGTGACCAATGAGAAACTGCGCATTCATGGAGTAATGGAATCATCTGAGAAATGACTCCCCGACTAGGAAAATTCCCTTTTTTGGGTGACTGATGCTTTAGTGACTTGAAATTACACAAAAATCTGGTAAAGGTTTGGTTTAAAGTAAGAAACTTTGAATCAATTGATTTATATGGCTAACGTTTAATCAAGAAGGTGATATAACATTGTCACTGTTTAATGCAGTCCATGAGCAATAATGTAGATTAGGCAGAAAACACATTTATTAGCTGGATAACAAGTCTTTAATCTCTGTAGTGTTTTTGCTGTTTCCAAATTCAAATTTAAGAACATATCAAATTCTGAAGAGGAATTTCCCAGGTCGGGAACTTGGACCATCCGAGCAGCACATGAATGCACAACAACAATTAAGACAGCTTGCCATGCTATTTACTGCCAGGCCAATTGTTCTATGGAAACAAACATGAAGAAATGTTAAATGAGTGTTAATACCACACAAATGTAATAACATTTAACATGAAAAAAAGCACTTTAAAAAGCATAAAATAGTACTTTACAACAAGCAGCCTGTTATGTATTTTAAAGCATGTAAATTTTACATTTATTTGGATTAAATATGTTTAACACAAAAGTAATGTAGAAAACCCAACAAGCATGTTAATCTTAAAATTGGTTGAATGCATTTGAAACTCATTGTGTTTGTCAATTTTAAGTTTGACTGAGAAATATAAAAATATGCATCACATTAAATTTCCTACATTGTAAATTTATAAACCACATAATCTATTATGTTATAAACCACAAAATATGTAAAATTAAGATGCGATTAAAATGCATAAGAGGCCAAAAATATTTTTGCACCTACAAGAATCTGTGGAAAACCAAAGACAACATCGGTAAATATTTCTCCTTCTGAGCTTCAGTATGTTTTCCTAAAAAGGCATAATTATAGTAACAGAAACATTATCTGATTATGATATAATGTTCTCTTTCTTTCTGTGATCACAAAATAATTAACTGTATGCTGCACTCACTAATGATAAAATTTAATCTGGAATCTTCTGAAAGTGAAACTTCCTTGAGCTCCTATAAAAAAATTAAAAATAATTTAAAGTCTGCATGCATGCTGTCTTTGGACTTCCATACACATCTGCATACAACATACAACAAACCACGTGTAAAAACCACACAGTGTTAGACTACAGCTGATCAAAAATGAGTAGATAAACATTTCAAGTTTTAGAAAAAGGGATGGCTTTTAACATGCACGTGAGATAGAATTTTCAGCATATACAATAAATGGACAGAGACATCAAATGGGATGACCATGGATGGATTTGACTTTGTGTTTCTATATTGTACCCATTGCTGCAGGTTTTCAGAGAGGAATCCTGGAAACATCAGCTGAAGAAGCCAGAATGAAGAAAAAAGAAAATAATTCAGCACAAAAGATAAATGAAAAGAGCTGTAACTGCACAAATATACTGCAACATGTAGGGTGTTTTTGATAGAATTGGAAGACAAGCCAAATACTGCATAAAAGACGCATAAAGCTGAAGTGAAGACAAATGCAGAAGTGCCATGAATCTGGCTACTGGAGGAACTGCAGAAATTAGCGTTAATTTTTAAGCATCCTTTGATGTCACTTGCTTATTTTATGATCTCCAGTTTCAAGATGCTTTTGTCAATTATGGCTCCTAATTACAGTAAAATAGGTGATAAAGCAGCATATTCTTCATGGTGTCGTAACTTTGTGACCGACAAGTTACGTTTGCTTGCTTTCAGACTTTTCCTAACAAAAATAAAAAATGGTGAAAAAAACCCCCAAGTTATTTAAATTTTTTTATGAATATTTACTCTTTGGCTCTCTTAGACTGTGTGATCGTCTCGTATCAGGCATGTTTACTATCAAACATTTAAATTTAGGGAAAAACCGTACAATCCTTGGTGTGGTTTTACCTCATCTAAGACGTGGGTGGAAGTCAGGAAATCTCCCTGTAGGTGATACGACAGAAGTTATATTTCAAAGTTAAATGGAAAAGACAAAAATTCAAGAAAGAATGGAAAAAAATGGAGATAAACGTACCTCTTGACCTGGAATATGGTGAAGTGACGGCTGTTGGAATAACAGTGAAATCAAGACTCATCCTCAGAGACTAAAGCACCCATATCAGAACAACATGCCTCTTTAAAAACTTTGAATATGACAAGAAGGAAAGAGACCAGTAGGTGAAAGTGTCAAGTTGACCTCTGACCTTTTCTCTGCGTATGAGCTCGAAGGCAGCCAGCAGCTCGCCAGCGTTCCTGTCCCCTCTGCGAATCGGGAACCAGGCCAGGCGTGGTGACCGAGTCAGTGAGGGCTGGCACACACAGCGACCCATGAACTCATCAGCTCCCTGAAGAATGAAAACACAACACAGACATATACATACATGTTACATCCAGAAAAACAAACAGATGTTCAAAGACCTCTAAATACCTTTCATGACATTTAAACACTCACGTATGTGTCCTGATCATAGAGTTCCACTATAATATTGGGAGGGCTGGCCATTGTGACCTCAGAGTCGCCAAAAATCTCCACTTCATAGAAGATGAGCGTCTGGTCCCAGGTGGGATTGAGAGTGTTTCGCACCGTCACCGTCTTCTGGGATTGGTGGAGGAAGGATACGATCGCGTAGGGGTCTGGAGAGAGAAAAACACTGTGACCCTTTCTAGTTTAAACTTAGTGTCCAGGGAGTACATAAGATTCGAGGTCTGGCCGTTTGGCCGAGTGAGGTCATTTATTTTAACCAAAGTTTTTTCAATATTTGGTTACTCAACCTATACGGTTTCCTTTACCTACGACAGATATAATGTTATTGATGTATTAGACTTGATTATTAAAAGGATTTTTTGCATGACAGTTCCATCCATCCATCCATTATCCATCCACTTATCTGGTCCCAAGAGAATACCCATTTTAGAAGGGAAGCCCATAGCGCCCTCTTCCAGCCATTTCCTCCCACTGTGGACCTTCACAGGGAGGATAAGGAGTGCTATCCCCCTTGAGTTGGAACATAACCTCAGGTCCTTTTCCTTTAAAAAGTTACCACCACCACCACCACTATAATCTGCTAATCTAGACAGGCCTACCCAGAACTTCACCAATGCTGCAGAGGAGTGTCAACCAGGGCAGCCCCTCAGCATCCAGAGCCTTAAAGGAGTCACTGTGAATTGTATCCAACCCACAGGCCCAGTGTAACAGAGTTTTCTTGCTACCTCAGTGACCTCAACCACAGTCATGAGTGAGGACTGAGTCGTCCCCAGACCCTGCATCGTCAACAGAGGTGGTACTAGTGGGGTTTAGGAGATGGGTGAACTATTACATCTAGATTGATGGATACTGAAGAGTTTCAAGAAGCCAGCCCTTAGTGATGCATTAATGAGAAGATTTGTCATTCGCAAATTAGAAAGAATGAAATATAATGCAACTTCTCAGAGAGACCAAATATGTATAAGCAGAGATGGTAGTTTATGTTTTTCACACTGGGTCTCATTTTGGTCACTCCCAAAAAAAAGAAAAAAAAAAGGAAAGTTAAATGGTTGCAACATCTTCTGGGCAAAGGATTTGGAAGCTGTTTATGAGCTTTTGCCGTCCTAATTTGCAAAGCAGAGAGCAAGGTTATTATTGAAGACGCTGAATGAGTTTTTAAGGGTCCTCACAAGTATAGCAGTACAAACTTATGCACGATTATGTCCAAACTGTCCTGGCGTCCTGCGCAGTGACATCAGCAGCTTGGGAATGCCAAGCTCGAGACAGAGGGCTGGGAACACCGCTCTGGGAAGTTTGTTATTCCAGGTCAAAACCGCTCTCCTCCATGTTAAACACACACACACACACACACACACACACACACACACACACACACACACACACACACACACATTGAATTAAACACATGTAGTCTACGTACAGTTACACAGACTGAGTAGTTTGTTGTTTCAGGCCGGGTAAAGAGTCTCTGTGGAGCCGTTAGCATTGGAGTAAACAGAAGTTAAGATGCATTTTCCCACCAGCCCTCAATTAACCCTATATCTAACACACACACACACTTGCACACAGTGTACAGACACACCACCCATGGTGACCCATTCAATTACCGTCCATTTCCAACATCCCATTAGCTCATAAAAACAGCAATACAAACAGCCCCGGGGGGTTATGTAAGTCTGTGCTTGTGTGTTTTTAGTGAGAGTGTGTGTGTGTATGTTTGTGTAGAGGGGAAGCAGCAGTAGTCAGGACCCCAGTGGGAGCCACAGAGGGACATAAGCATACGAAGACTGGGAAAAGAGAAAGAGGAGAGGAGGGACGATGGAAAGAAAGAGAAAAGGAGGGAGGAGAGGACAGGAGGAAAAGAGCACTGTCTCTAAATGTGGAGATTTTGATCTAAGATTAGATACGGTTTAAAGGAAGGATGATGAAAAAAAATTCAAGAGGGGGGAATCAGTGAAATCAAGCCATACAAACATTCTTCATGACTTTATTTCTGCTTTTTGAGGGAACATAGAGCTTTACGAAAGACACTCTGTCAGAATAAAATACTAAAGAGCTTCGCGGCAGTTAAACCTGCAATGTTTAACTTTTGTGTCCATCTTCTGCGTACAGTATGCCCACGAATGACTGCAAAAAATAACAAAGTACAGCCAGCTCGATAGAAATAGTGGTGAGCACAGTGCATAGCACTTTCTATAAAGTACCTGGGTGTATTAGAAGTTAGTGAGGGTGATCTCTGCCTGTACAGCCTACTTGGGCTATCAAGAATCTAATCTAACAAGTTTTTAACGATAAAGTCATCAAATATTGTCTCTACAGGGGAAAGAGTTATCTCATTTTAACATGAGAGTCAACGGGAATGGGCTCACGTTTGAATACAGCTTCAAGTGGTCATTTGAGGAACTGCAGTTTATGGTTTGTTTTTTTAACCTTAAGAAACTAAACTATTAAGAGAAAATCGTTTCGCTTCTTTGTGGCTTTTTTGAGCACAAAGCTTAAATCAAAGCAGGAAGTAAACAAAACATGTAAAGACAAGAAACACTTCATCAGCTGATTGCTCTACTAGTTGCTTCGTCAGCAAGCAGTTTCTTGCCCGGATGTGTGGTAAAATCGTTGCTTCAGACAGGTTGAAAGAAGCAAACAAACAGAGGCAGACGGCAAAGGGGAAACGGGGAACTATAAAGAGAAGCTTAAAAAGACAGATGTGCAGGAAAAGCAGAAAGAAACACAGACAAAAGATGAAAGGCAATCAGAGAAAAAGACAACAGACAGAAGGAAAAAAAGAAAACAAGAAAGACCTCAGCGTCTTTAATCATGGACGCCCAGACGCCATGTTACACCAGATTAACGCACAAGTGAAGCCCATCCATCAACTCTACTCATCCATTACACCATGTGTGTGTGTGTGTGTGTGTGTGTGTGTGTGTGTGTGTGTGCGCGCTAAGGAGACCGAGTGAAGGAGAGTGATAGCGATTCATCATGTCAGTCTGTGGCCAGGATGCTCTCTGAGCTTCTTTCTCTCTAACCCTGTCTTTAACCAACCTCCCATCTATCATCGCTCTCCCCCTCCATCTGTCTGTCCATCCGTCCGTCTGTTCTCTGAGAGCTCTGTTTTTACATGTGAGTCTGCGGTGGGTTTCTGATTAACACAGGCTCGCAGCAGTCGCAGTTACCGTGACCTCTCCGAATGGAAGGAAAACATGTTGTTTTGTGCGAGTGCTTTGCTCCCTCTGCCACAACTTTGTGCTTCATATCAAAGATTCTTTTTCTTTATGTCCTAGTGAGGTTCGGTGCATTTAAAGACTTTATTTATTTATTTGAAAAGTCAAAGGATTGTTAGCAATGACAAAGCATGAAAAGACACTCATCAATAGTGATGTTTTAACTCATGAACATGTTTTTGGCCACATGGGGGCAGCAGAGATATGTTAAATGTAAGTTTAGTATTGGCTCTCTTTGCTCTTAGTATTGTCTGCTATTAGCTGTTCAGCAGGTAATAGATGGTTTGTGTGACTCCTTAAGCAATTTTTTTGTTTTTTATAGTTAAAGTTATGAAGTAGCGAGTCAGTGGAAACAATCCACCTTCCCTGAGCAATGAGCCTGTCATGGTCTTGGAGACAATTTTGGGTTTTTTTTTTCTTTAGTTGTGCTTTTTGTAACTATCCTTGTGTTTTGATCTTTTGATCCTATTCACAGATGGAGATTCATAGTTCCAGGTTTCGCTTCATATTGTCGTTATATTTGCAGTCGCAGGCCTCCTCAGTTTTTGCTCTTGTGTTGTTTATGGTGAAGTCTGTTTTGTCTCTCTTTTTGTTCTCTTTTCTGTCTTTGTGCAGAGATCTCAAAGGACTCCGATAATCACCACAACCCTAATTTCTTCCTGCAGGGATGCACGGTAATCCATCTTATGTAATAAACAGGGAATATACGGTAATGACACAGAGTTGGTGTTTGGATTGGAATAAAGGGGGAAAACAACATGCGAGATTAAAGATGTTTAACAAAGTAAAGTAATCACAACTGCTGCAAAAAATGGTTTGGGGTAAACTTTGGCTGCCAGATGATGCAACAGTTACAACTTTGTCTTCAGTACCTGAGAAGCTGTCTTTGTCCATGGGCAGCAGGTCTCTGGCTTGATACAGATAGCAGCGTAGATGGTATCGAGTGCCACCTGCATGTATGCAAATGCACACACAGACACAGATATATACACCCATCGTTATACAGACAAAAACAGGGAAGGGAAAGAAAGGGAGGAAAGAGGAAGCTGCCTTACGCTCAAAGAAACAGGAAATGGTAGGCCTGTTGACTCCAAACGTAGTCGTTACTGACTTGTCTTCATTCTTGTCCTCTATACTGCTCTGTGGAGGAAGAGGGAGGAGAGGAGCAAGATGAAGACCTCATTCAGATTCAAAAAATAAAAATAAACAGTACCAGAAACAAAACCTTTTACAAGCACAACACAGCATTTTCTTTCTGGGTGGCCTTCAAAATAAAAGACTGTGTTACTTTTACAGTACAAATAATGACAGGGCAAATCACTTTTTTATTTTATTTTATCTGTACCATTTTTGATGATTTTGTCCACTTAAAGAAACGACTGTGGTTACAGCAGCCCATCTTCAAGTATGTTGCCAGATACCAGTGCTAAAGCACAAGGCAGGCCAATTAAGGAAAAAATTACTCAGAAATTGAGCTTTGACCCCGGATCTCCAGTCCTGTGCAAGTATTTACCTTTTTCTGACCCTGTTCAGTTCTCCTTCTGTATTGGGGCTTCAGGTCTGGGTGATGGCCACTTTGTTTTTTTCTTTCTAGCTCACTTCAGGTCTCAGCCTGCGCCTCATCAGTCTGTTTCTACTGTTCTTCATTTGGTCTGTGTGACGTTGTCTTTGTTTCTTAAAAATGGCACTTGTGTGGTTCACCTTAAAGAGTTTAACCAATCAGCACTGACCCTCTACCCAAATGTTTTCAGGAGAACCCAGTCCAGGGTGGACACTTAATTTTTCCTGTGAGAAAAACCCTGAAAGAAGTCCTACAGGTCCCAGTGAGACCATCCAAAAAACACCTGATAGTTCCTGTGGTGGAAAACAGCACGCGCCTGCAGGCAGCCATCAAAAACTCAGGGTGGGACTTTTCAGAGGAGGATTAGCAGTTTTGAACATGTCAAATCAAAACACCTGGGTTATATATTGTTTAGGTGTCTGCATAATTTGGGGCACTTCCTCACCAGAGAACACTCAAGGGCAAAGATGGCTGCCGGTCCTGTCTTCTCCAGCGGCTCCATGCGGCGCCTCCACCTGCGTCTCCTGAAGCTGTCCGTCTTCCTGGGCTTCAGGTGGAACCTCCAGCCAAAAAGCGAGGCGTACTCCCAGCCCTCCCTCTCCGCCTCATCCGGACGCTGCTGTGAACACAAACATAAACTTAAATCAGCTTTTCATTTGCCTCAAAAACAAAAACATGAGGGCAGAAGAGACGCTCAAAGCAAACTTTCCTTTGTTTATTTGTGGAACTTGGCCACCATCTAGTGGTTACTATGGGGAACTTCAGCTGTTCAGGACTTAATTTTGTAATTTCATTTTTATTTTAAAATTCAATTTAGGAAAAACTACTAATCCCCATTTTTGGCTAACATCATTTTTTCACTTGTCTTCATCAGCTCTTTTCTTTATATATCAAATCAGGCCAGCAAATCCTTACTGACTTGATATTTTGGTCAAAGATATGTTGTATGGAATAAAATAAGCCATCAAACTGATGGAAACTTTAAAACTTTAATGTTCCTCGGATAATGATTATGTCCGCCTTCTTCACATCGCCGGATTACTTAGGGTGGGCAGAAATGATGGAAATGGGGATACACGGATCCGTGACCTATAAAGAATGTATCATAATCCCAGAGTGAGAAAAGTCCCCAAAGAACATAATTTCTTCTTAATTTCTTCCTAGAAATTAATTTAAGAAAAAAAAACACTTGAGGGATTTACAATATGCAGCATGAACAAATAGGATTAAGAATTCCAGAGACAATATGTATTATTTATGGGATTATTTGATTTGATTCATGCAACACCTCAGAATTTGCTGGCAATGCTTCATAATATGACCCACGGCTTCCTGAAAACACCTGAAGTTATGCAAATACACACATTGAAACTCCATTTATCATGCCCTTAGTCGTGGCCCTTGTTATAAAGTGTTACTGCTTTGTTCATTGCAGACTTATTTCTCCTGCTTTTGGCTTTGTTGAAGCGCCGATATTTAATATGTCTGAAAAAACATCGAATAAAGTATATTTTGTTCAAATTCATGTCAAATTCATTTCTTTCTCTTCTGCTACCTTTCTCAGAGCGTCCATCTTCTGCTGGTCTCGTCGCCTCATCCGTATCCATCGTCTCCGTCGGTTGGTGTGGTACATCTTCTCTGCCGGCACCCACGACTTGGGACGACGGTCTGGGGGAATGGTGATGCCGTACTCCCAACCTGAAAACACAGAGAAGGACTTAATAGTTTTAATTTACTCTCGTTTGTTGAAAATTGTGTTATTGTGTGCCTGTGTGTACCTTGATCATCCACAGCCCTGTTGAGATCCTCACTCCACTCCACCTCCTCCCATACCCAACCCGGAGGACACTCAATCTCGTCCTTTGGCACCGCCTTCTCCCCATTCTGACAAAGACACACTTGTTTAGATTTACTGCGATGACTGAAGCCAAAATGTGTTAGAGAAACACTCATACATACCACATCCGTGTATCCTTCTGGCATGCCGATCCACTGGCCACCTGGTAACCTCATCTGGTTTTCAAACACTTCTTCTGTGAAGGTCATGTGACCGGCATCCACATCAAACAGCAGTCTGAAGTATTAACACCACAAAGCAACAGATACATACACATTAATTTACAAATGACCTTCATTTGTAAACATTTTCATTTACCACAAATTGTCTCACTGTTAAACAACTACAGTTGTGGTGAGAAGCTTACATCCACTCATCACAGGCATGAATGTTGTGGCAATTTTGGACTTCTAATTTTGGATTTCTCTAATCTACACATGGTCAAAAGTATATACAAAGGCTCAAATACACACATTTACCTCCCACACACTCTAATATTTAGTTAAATGTTCATGAACACAACCAGATGTTTTTGTTAGCCGTCAACAAGCTTCTGGCACAATTCTGGTTGAATATTTGAATAGTTTTCTTAGCAGAAACTGTAGAGTTCATTTAAACTGGTTGCTTTCCTGACATGGACCCAAGCTTACTCCAAAAATATTCAGTAGGGTTGAGGTCAGGCAATTCCAGAAGCTTAACATGAGATTGCTTCCATTCCAGACAGAGCTTTGATGCATGTTTGGGATCACTGGCTTGTTGGAACACCCAACTGTGTTCACGTTTCAACCATCTAACTGTTGATTTAAGGTGAAGTTGAAGAATTTGGAGGTAGCCCTCTCCCTTTATTATTCCACCCACTTTGTGCAATGTACCAGTACCACTGGAAGCAAAACAGCCACAGAGCATGATGCCACCACCACCACCATGCTTGACAACTGATGCAATGTTCTAGTCCTCCAATATCCCTCTTATCATTGTGGCCAAATAGCTCAATTTTGATCTCGTCTCATCATAAAACCTTTCTCCTTAAGGTATTTAGCTTGTCCATGTGGGCAGCTGCAAATTTCAGGTTAAGCTTGAAAGTGTTGATTTTAGGGCAAGGGCTTCTTTCTGCATCTGCAGCCTCTCAGTCCATTATGATGTAAAGTTCACTTCACAGTGATGCTGGTGTTTCAGAAGTTTTCAGTTCATGGCAGGCTTGAGCCTTGGTAGTTTCTGGGTTGTTCCCAAACATCCTAACAAATTTCCTTTCATCTGATTGTGACAGTTAGGGTCTTCTTCCAGACCTTAGCAAAGTAGCATGATACATCTGATTAACTTGTGCTGAATTGTTTGAAATGACAATCTTTGAATCTGTAGCTGTTAAGAAATGGAAACAGACTTTCCAAACTTGTGGAAATCTAGAGTTCTCTTTATTTGATCTGAGTTGCTTGTACTTTCTTATTGTTTCAAGTATCAATCAGTCCAGTAAGTGCTGTCCAACAAATCCTTTCTATTCTGACAAGAGAAACTACCAGCTGTCACTCAATCACTAACTGTGATTTAATAGACCTTGAAGTTGTCAGGTTAAGACCTTCAGCCAGAACCTTTAGCACAACTTAATAAAGGATTTAGGCAACTGTATGTATATTTGAGTCAGTATGTATACTTTTGACCCTGCTTCAATTCAAGGTAATTATATAAATTTCACAAGAGAGCCTCTGAAAATTTTGGAAAGAATCACATCGAGATATTTGCCGTAGCTTTCCTTTCACACATGTAGCATACACCAGGAAATAGTCTGTTTATATCTAGTAATGTCTAGAAAAGTTCAGGGCTGCACCTGTGAAAATAATCAAATCCACAGACTAAATCCATAAGTGTTTTAAAAATATATATATATACTGTGTAATTTCTAAACAAATGGAGGTAAAGAAAGAAAATTAAAGGGAACATTTTTTTTAAACTTACAACTGATTTGCAAAAAAAAAAAAAAAAAAACACATTAATGAAAAGTCACAAAGAGAGTCCAAAAAGCACAACAATAGTACAAAAGATTGCTTTCCTCAAATGTATAAGTGTCTCCATCTTAATGTATAAAACCGACTGATGGTTCCCAGCCTGTCCATTTGTTTATATCTGGAGCAAATATGTTAATCTTAGTGGATAAATTAAGCCTAAAAATGTGCCTCTAAAAATCAGTTAAAGCCTCAAAATTCCCATGTTCTTTCCAACAGCTTCAACACACACCAAAGCCTGGAGTTTTAAACTGTTAATCACAGAATAATGAGAGTGCGAAAGGTTAAAGGCACAGACTCACGTCCTCTCGGGGCTGATGTACCAGTCTCCAGCCCAGGACCAGCCGGGCGAGGGTTTGAAACTCTCTTTGGGCAGTTTAACTCTCCCAGTGATGTCGCTATACTTGGGGTAGGTTAGACCTGTAGTTCCCCAGCTGCCCACCAGGGCGAGCCGTGTCTGGTTCTCATACTACAGACAGAGAGAAGGAGGCAGGCTGGGATCATTGCTGATATTTAAAGACTTCTTTATGAGACTTCATCCTAGTTCTGTCGACTTCTTACCGCCTCAGCAAAGACAGACAGTTTTCCTTCAGCGTATTCATTGAAGTGTTTGACATCAGCAGCCAATCCAAACCAAACTTTAACCCTCAACTGACCGGGAAGTTTGGCTTCTCCCCCGCTGCCCTGTGGACACTGCACAGCAAACACATACAACCGGTTGGTCACACGTTGTGTCATGATGCTGATTAAAGTAAGTGGTGTAATGTCCTCTGATGTTAATCGACTGTGAGTGTGCACCTTAAGAAAGACAGTCTGCAGCTGACCGCAGTGTTTCCCACAGTGCTGCTGGGAGAAGATGACGGTGTGTGCTGGGATGCGGTGATACGCTACCCTGCGGTCACCCTGCAACATCCATATCACGATATCTGGAAGGCTGTTCTGGGGCTGGAAGATTGACATAAAGGAAGAGAGAGAAAGAGAAATTAGTGGTAACTGGTTTTCTTATTAAAGGATCATTTAAATGAATAATAATTTATGGAGAATGTGTCCATGTCTCCATCTCTAGGCCAGATAAACCTCCAGAGAGGAAATGGTTGGTCAGCTTGTGTTTTTCAATCAATCTTTTGTTTTTGAAATCAAAGCTCATCACCTTGAATAACATTAAAATAAAATAATACTTGGATTGATTATAGGAAGACCAAGAAAAGGAGAAATCTTATATGACATGTTTGCTCAAAATGACTCAAATTATGAACTTTTTGGAGCTCTAGAAGTCTCCTGTGCTCACTTTCACCCATCAGACATATCAAGAGCTTCTAACTCAAACTGTAGAAGTTCATTTAAACGCACCTCTTCAGCCATGGTCCTCAGCCTGTTGGCCCAGTCCTCAGCCTGCTCCAGCATTGTGGAGAGCTCCGTCTCTGGACCATGTTTGAGAGCCAGTGCTGCGGCGGCGATCTGCTGCAGGTGGAGGGTACGAACGTGCCTCAGCGAGCGATCCAGAGGCGTTGCACACTGCCACTGATCGAGAGAGGGCAGCTCCTCACTGGGAGAAGACAGCGAAAAAGACGGGAAGCAAACATGGCAGGAAATGAAGAGAAGTTCACCAGTGAGAAGTCACAGGACTAATGATGTGTGCAGCACATGCTGGATGATAAAATATCCTTTTTTTAAACAAAACAAAAAGTTTATTGTCACTAAAATCAATAGGAATAGTTCATGTATTTTTGATGCTCCAGAGATGATTGCTGCATGGCCAGATATTATGAATCACGGCTGATGTGTCTACATGAACTCACTTAAACTGAGTCAGCTGCCTGGATAGAGATCATTTTAATTACTCTATAATTTAACCAGCAAAAGGAATTTAACTTTTTTTTCCAGCAAAGTCGTAATGACAAATTAACAAATAAAAAAACTTCCCTGGATTTCCCTCCCTGCAATGAAGCACATGTGAAACACTCGGGAATAAGTGGATCACAATAACTTTAAACAACACTGAGTTTACCTGCAGTCACTGATAAGCTGATCCAACAGCTCCACCACTCTGAGCTCCACCTCCTCCAGATTGCCACCAGCCTTCACTGCCAGCTGCACCCTCTGCAGGTTCGCCTCCTGGACAGACAAACCCGTTCACTCAGTTAAAGCTCAGCATACAAATTTAACAACCGACCCCTGGGAGCTTTGAGTTAATTTACTAAAACAGATTTTTTTTAAATTTCATTTTAGATAAAAATAACATAAAATAACTATTATTTTCATGTTTAAATATTTGCATAAAAAATAAAGTATTTAAATCTTCAACTCGATTTAGTTGTAACAAGTACAGATGAAGACACATTCGGGCACACACCAGCCTGTCTGTGACAGCCAGCAACATGTTGAGAGCCTCGATCCTTGGCTTGATGTCCTCCCACTCCGAAGAGAGAACAACCACCGGCTTAACATTTCCCCATGGGAGGTAGTAGTAGTGGCAACCTGAAAAATATGCACACACACACATTTACATAGGCAATAAGAACAGAGACAGTCCTGTAAAAACAATTAAATCCCAGTTTTTAAATCACAATCTGCATGAATTAATCTGCGTTGTAAAAATTCACATTTTTAATCATCTGAACTGCAGATCCGTCGAAATTTGATACTGATCATTGCTTATATTAGTACATAAAGTTATATTTTGAATGTTATCCTTCTGACTGTCACACCGATTCCAGCCTGACCTTTGACCGCTGACTCACCATCAAACACTGCCCTGCTAAACTGAGTAGTGGAGGCCAGAGGAAGGCAGGTGTAGTCGAACTTGTTGCCGTAGTTGCCGATGCTGACTTCAAACTGGATGGCGTCGTCGACGTCCTGGAGGAGTGTGGCCGAGTAAAACGCAACGAAGAGCGAGAACTTCCTCTTCCTGAGAAACTTCTGCATGATGGCAAGGGGGGGGTGAAAAGAGGGATCAGTGTATCTGTCTATTTATC
The DNA here is from genome assembly GCF_001858045.2 of Oreochromis niloticus. Lineage (NCBI taxonomy): Eukaryota > Metazoa > Chordata > Actinopteri > Cichliformes > Cichlidae > Oreochromis > Oreochromis niloticus. The sequence continues at coordinate 35,021,663 of NC_031967.2, forward strand.
CACCTATCTTTCTATCTGGAATCAGGTCCTAATCTCTCACCTCCACCACCAAAAGATCATCTGAGGGTATGTCTTCAGTTTTTTGCTCCGGCTTGTCCACCAGTTTCGTGGTAAGTTCCAGTAAAACCCGGCCTCGGTATGCCACGCCCTCCCCCTGATGGACAGAAAAAAGGGACAGACGCTGGCACTGTCAAAGTTTGTCATTACAAACCCCGTCTGTGTAGATAACCATAGATAACCTTTAAACAAATACACCTCCACAGCCTGCATATACTGTAAAGCATGGGCACAGCCACTGTGACATCATTCCTAATGAAGCCTTGAGCTGAATGTTCTGATCCAAGCCCATCTTGATATTTTAAAACCAAGGGACACTGTGTGCTCATCTGATACAGACTGGGCCTGCCCAAAAGCATACCCTGTCTAATTCTCTTTTTTGTGCTCCAAATGGGTCCATAGTTTACAAAATGAACATGATATTGAATTCAAAAGGACTTGAAACTAGCCACGGAGATCATGAACTCATTAACAAAGATAAATAGGTTACTTTTCCCAAGTTAAGAGCCTCATGGGGGTCATTGAAGGCGGTGAACTCTCTGGGGCTGCCGTATAGGTTTACAAAACACGGACCAAACGTTGGCAGGAAACCAAGACTGTCATCCACTGTGGGGACAAAAAAAGGACATAATGTTTTATTATGGAGGGGTAAGATGCAGAACTATGATTAGAATCAAGAAGGTATGATTAAATACAATTAAAGTGATTAGATATTTTCTAGATTTCTCCAAAGTTTAGCCATGATTTGAGATTTGAGTTTAGAGAAGAGAACATCACAACAGTGAAGTGAGACAGTGCAAATGACTGCCCAACTCTTGCACACAAAAGCGTTACAGTACAGAGAGGATGGTGGACGTACTGCCAGAGTGGACGCTCCGTGGAGTCAAGTCATCTGAATGCGTAGAGAGGAAGGATGGTTCAGAATCACAGAAAAAGAGGAAACAGATGTCTTTTGAACGCCACTCAAACTCAAAGCCCAAACACGACATGCAAACACTTCAGCTTAGCTTGTTTGAAGTAGGTGACTTTAAACAAGGTGGGCAACCGAGTAATGGCAGAAAAAGGTACTTAATATAAAATACTTTTAGAAAAATTTTAGAAAGTCTATGAAAGATTAAATATTTTTGTCCCTGATTATTGTTATTTTTACCACATAAAAATTTTGATAAGTTAGACCCTTGCTGCCAGAAGCGGCATCAACACTATGTGTGAGTCAGATTTGGAGGGAAATCTGGTTGATGGCCTTACAACATGAAACAGGAAATCACTCACAGTTATTGGCAACAGAAGATAATGAAAGGAGGAAAAAAGCTGATGAAAAACATGAAGGTGAGTGAACCACTTTTAACCATGGGTGGTTATTAAAGATGTACACAGCCACCATGTATCGTTAAGTCCTCTTTTGAAGCCTAAAGTTAAACATTTTTGCTCTTGCCAACTTGTTTTTTTCAAACCAGGTGTCAGGAGGGATGTAGTGGATGAAAAAAGGTCTTTTTTGCAGCACCACAAAATACAACATAGATTTTTCTTGAGTACTGCAATACTTCTGGGACAGTGACACAGCTTACTGCACTGATAAAATAGAATAAAATAGAATAGAACATAATAGCCCTTTATTGTCAATGTACATGTACAATGAAATTGTGGGTGCTCCACACTAAATAATAAATATAAATGGTAGACAGCAGGAATAAAAAGCAAACATGAGAAATATGTACGGGGATATATACAAGACAAGAGAAATGTATATAAAACACTTTAGAGAACATGTTGCAAAGTGCTTCGAAGTAGTGCAAAAATACTTGATATGAGTATATAGTCCGTATGTGAGTGGCCTGAGTGATGAAGGTTACTCAGACCATGGCTCAGAGAAGCATACAGTCCCAGCAGGACAAGTTCTCTACCTCTGCTCTGTACGCTGTCTCATCTCCTTCAGAGAGGAGCCCAACCAACAGTGGTGTAATCATCATACTTGACGATGATGCTGGTTGGGTGGGTTGGTGTACAGTCACATGTGTACAAGGCGTATAGTAGAGGGCTGAGAATGCAGCCCTGGGGTGATCCAATGCCGAGTGACAGTGGAGGGGAGAGGCGGGAGTCAGACTGATTGAGGCCGGTTGGTGAGGAATGTTATATTACTTCTTTCTGATGTTTCCTTATCATGGTCTGGTTAAAATGGCTCATTATTATTCTTGTATTCCAGACAAAGAAGAACTCACATTTATCACAAGCAGTGAGCAAAGCTCATGCATCTTCCCTTTTTTTGCAACCAGGGTCGTCAAAGACTGAAAACTCAAGCAGTGTCAGTGTTTACCACACAAACATTACCGAGTTAGTCTTCATGCATGTCAGTGAAGAAACATCCATGCATTTTATGCACAAACCATGGGTTCATTTGGTGTTTCAAAACTTTACAGTTCAAGTTTTCAAAGGCTAAAACAAAGACATTAACTGAGATGTGCACATTTGGAAGTCACTCCAACGGTAAAGACAGCACGTTCATGAGATCCTGATGAAAACTAACACACTAGCAAAGCCATAAACTATAAAGTGATGCATTCAGTTAAAGTGGTGTATTTCAAAGCTGCACACACTTGAAGGCATTCCTTCAACACAGTCAAAATCTCAGTTTTAATAGTGTCAGTAATACTGATTGTGTTGTGTGCACAACAAAGTGGGAAGGGAAATCCTATAATATGCACCACTTGCAAGGATGGTTTTGCTTATTCAAAAACAACTTATCCAGTAGAACTGCTGTCGGAGCACACAGTCAACAAGGTTAGCAAAAAATGTCATCAGAGAGAGTGGAAAAGTCTGTTGTGAACACAGACAGCAGCACCTGAGACAAACAGTTATCACGTCTAATTGTTCAGGTTCAAATAAACGTGTGAGCGAATGGTGTAAACATTGCACACACACCATGTCAGAAGTTGTTTAAAGTCTAATACATGCATCTGCTGATTCAGGCTGCAGCTCCTGAGGGTACTAAGTTAATAGCTTAAGTGTTTGCAGGGAGTATCAACCACACCGATCAAACTGAGACATTTCCTGAGCTGATGTGTTAAAAAAATAAACCGAATAAAGCTCAGTGTTTGGTCTATAGTACTGTGTTCACTTTTACCCTGTAGGGTGTAGAACTTCACTGTAGTCTGTCATACACCTCCCCAGAAACTTTACCGCAGCAACCACTGTAGGTCTGTTTGGTAATAACTAGCACAAGGATAATCCATGAAACAAAATGAAGCAGGCTGCAGCTGTTTTTAGGAAACAGTTTAACTGGTATCCTGCCAGTGTAGAAAGTGCTGTTTCACTCATGTTTAAACCAGTCAAATTACACATATTTATATAAATAGAAGACAGAACTAAGGTTTTTATAGTTTTGTGGCTCAAGAATAAAATTGAGCCACAGTTGATAAAAACCTTATTTTGACCTGTATGATCAGCTGAAACCTCGCTGAAAATATCTCTAAAACAGGTTGGGCATTTTCCCTAAGCTAATGCTAACTGCTTTCAGGCAGAGTGATGTTAAACACTTCAAACAGTGTGATTATCACTGGATGTCAGTTATCAAACCAGGCAAGTTTCAACACTCTGGTGCAGTTCAAATCCAGCCTGAACCAGCCTAATCTGATCTGGTCAGGTAGAGTCTAGTTCAGACAGGTTGCGACTTGTTACTCACCATCTATCTCTCCTCCGGGGGCGGAGATCTTGGACATACAGAGGTGGGTGGTGCCGATAACGTCGTTGTGACTGGCTCTATCCCTAAAATGAGAAAGTCATAGAAGGATGCAAAGCGCATAGGTCAAAATGACATAGGTCAAAATGTATCTTATACACTAGTGCGGGGTGGGATAATTCATTTTTCTAAGGGGCTACATGAAATACTAGGACTGTTGTGGTGGGCCACACCGAAGCTTATAAAGAGATAAAGTTAATATTGAGCACAACTGAGTTCAGCTTATTGGTGTGGCACTCCACAACAGTCCCAGTTCCTCATGTGGAAAATTAACTGCCCACCCCTGTTTTTTTGGTGTGGGCCTCCACAACAGTCCCATCTTATAAAGAGGTCAAATTAATATTGATAATGATGCTAAGTTTGATGAACAAATGTGAGAAAGGGAGATTTTAGCTGGAAATCACCAGTCCAGAATTCTGATCCTCATCTTCTCACACATGGAAGGAAACTGGAAAGAAGAAAGGAAAAAAAACATGTACTTTCTAGTGACAATATAAATACAACTTCTTGGCACAAGAATTGTCTGTCTTTATTTCTTACTCGGACTGGCATGGCCAGGCTCTGGTTCCACTGTGGATTGGCATTCTTCTCCAAAGTCTTAGTGCAGACCTGACAATCAACATTTGTTTTTATTAGCTAAAAATGTATTAGCTTTTCAGTTTTATTTTATTTTGTTGTTGACTAACAATCATTTAAGTCAATGTAATGAACTTTTATAAAGTCATATGCACCGTTTTGCCAGCAAAGTGAATCTCCACCAGGGGATCCACCAGATTCTTCCTGTTGCTATCAAACCCAAGAATCTGCCTCATCCCATCCATGAAGGCATCGTCCACTTCAGACAGAGAAGCATATTAGGAATCTCTCTCTCTATATATTTTTTCAAGCTTATCAAATGTGCATAGAATAACAACAGAGGCTCACTCTGTGGCAGGTCTTCAGCTCTGAAGATCCTCAGGTTGAACGAGGCTCCTCTCAGAGACAGACCTGCAGGCCTCAACAGGTTTGATTCTATATCCTCTTTATCCTCCACACACTCACGTTTATCAGCCTGCAATCACATTAAAGTACAAATACTCACTTGTGATAATGAGTTGCACAGAAAAAGCACAACCATGTAAAAACAGAACAACTCATGTTTCTTGATTGACCTCATAAATGGCCTTGTAGGACTATCTTGCAAAAGACCATGAAACTCACCGGTGGCTCATCTCCAGCTGCTAAGACAAACAAGCTGACCTTCAGGTAACCTTTGACCCCAGCAGAGAGGTCGTCAGGGTCACAAAGCAGAAGCCATTTCCTCAAGAAGCAGTGCCCTGAAACGAGGGGAGGAAGAGAGAGGTTTAAAGCCAGGAGCTTGTAAATTCAGGATAAACAAAAGCAGCTTTGACACACGTCTGGAGAAACTTTTCAAGGTTATCCTTTCTCACACAAAGCAGGACATAATGACACCAAGCTGCAACCCGTGGGGCATGTGACAAAACAAAACATGCCTTTCTGATTGGCATGGACCAAAAAGTGGTCTTGATTTTCTAAATATTATGTATAATCATCACCCTGGATTCCTATTTAGCAGTAAGCATCATTGTTTGACAGACTTAATGGATTTTAACACATCAGTATCACTGATATGAATATATCTTCAAAGATTTTAACTTTGACTGTCCTGACTGTGAATAATAACACATTCAAATATGTTTTGATTTCTTATCTCAAACCAGCCTGCTTTTTGTTCTCTTAACACTTGTATAAATGTTTGCTGGACCCCTCAAAGTGAGATGTTACAGCTCGTGAGGTCTATGAATACAGCTCTCCATCCAAGCTTGCTAGCTTTAGCCGATAACTTAGCACTCCACCTTCTTATCCAGATATGGTTATTTCTGGTCCAAAAAAACAGCATTGCAGCAGCAAAAACAATTAACACAGAGGATTCAAAAAGTGGTTAAGAAAACCAGTGGGTGACATCATCTAATGGTTCAGAAACATTTTCATACCTGGAAATACTCCATGTGTGGTTTAGCTAAATGGACACAGGCAGGAGACAGCACACAAGACTCTGACTTGCAAGTGTTGAATACACTGGACAGTTAACTGCATTTGCACCCTGACTCACTCTGACATCACAAAGACTTTGGACCTGGCAGGTTAAAGACCGTTTTAACATTTGTCAAGTGTTCATCTGCCAGGTTGTTGTATAGAACAGCAGTAGTGCCAATGTGTGAGAACAGCTCTTCACTCATCCTTTTTCGTAACCACGTATCCAATTCAGGGTCATAGGAATGCTGGAGCCTATCCCAGTTATCACAGGGCAAAAAGTCAGGGGACAAGCCCAGGAACCCTTCTGCTGTGAGGTGAGGTGAGAGTGCTAGCTGCCTGACCAAAATGGCTAAAAGTTAAGTTAATGAAAAATGTCATCAGACCATCAATCGGACATAATTTACATATCATACAAACATATACTCACTGTGCTCATTGTAGATGGTGCCCACATCCATCTGTGGAAAACAGAACACATGTTTGAGTTCTTCTGATTTCCAAATCGCATGCCTCCCCTCCCAATTTATCACAGTACACAGCAGTCCAATATTCATAGACTAAAGTTAAAGCTCTAAACCTGCCAGTTTACCTTGAATTCACCGATCACGGCGTCAGTTCTAAGTGAACGAGAGTCACATACCTGAAAAAGAGAAAGATCATAACTCTGAGAAAAATAAGAAACGCTGATAGTGTTGAATTTCTCCTACATGCTTGATTTACTCAAAGTAAACAAATAAAAAAAGAGGAAAAACGTCACACTCACAGTGATGAAAATGGGTTCGTCAAACAAGTCTGAGGGCGTCTCGAAGAAGTTCAAGAAGAAAGTCTGTGGAGAGAAATAAATGCAAGTTGAAGTTTGAGTAAAAAGCAACATGTAAAGTTTTAATAAAAAGCAGTACAGTGCAAAAAAAGAAAGTTATCAAGACAAGCATACTGGCAAAAAGATTTATTTACCTCATCAAAGACTGGGTTGTTTCCCTTTCTGATTCGGGTCCTCTTGGACTGCCCGGCAACTGCTATCTTAACAACAGGTTTAATGTTGATGCCCGGTAACTGTCGTCCTTCAATGACCCGCACACGAATCTGGACAAGGACACGCGTGGACAGTAACATGCATGGAGTGTAAGTATTCCTTTAATGTGTATTTTTTAAATATTCTAACTAACCTGCAGATCCTGTGGTTTGTTGGGTAGCGGTTTGGGGTGACTGCTGGCTCCTCTCCTCCTCTTCCTCAGCCCTCCTTGGGTGTGGTAGGATGGCGGTGAGCGCTTGGGCGTCTGGGCGGTGGGGGATTCCTGGCCCGGGGGCCCCTGAGGACCAATTATCACCATGGAGCGTCCATCGTCTGCTCCCTGGTCCTCTGTGGGCTCAAGCATCATCATACTCTCCGTATCTTCCTCACCCAAAGTATCCAGAGAGATCACTGCACAGAAAGTAGTCCCAGGAAATAAATCTTGGGGTAAACTGACAAAATTGAGACACTGGGTTGGGCAAATGGAGACAGAAGAAGGGAAAAAACATACAGTGGTGTGAAAAAGTGTTTGTACTCTTCCAGTTTCTTTGTATGTTTTTTACACATTAATGTGTCAGATCAACAAACAAGTTTAAATATTTGATAAAGATAACACAAGCAAACACAAAATGCAGTTCAGTTTCTAAATGAAGGTGTTTATTATTAAGGGGGGAAAAAAACCTCCAAACCTACATGGTCCTGTGTGAAAACGTGATTGAAGAAATCACTTAAATAGGACCTGCCTGACAAAGTGGAGTAGACCAAAAGATTCTCAAAAGCCAGACATTGAGCCACTATCCAAGGAAATTCAGGAGCAAATGAGAAACAAAGTAAGTGAGATCTCTCAGTCTGGAAAAGGTTATAAAGCATTTTTATAGCTTTGGGACTCAAGTGAACCACAGTGAGAGACATTACCCGCAAATGGAGAAAACCTGAAACAGTGTTGACCCTTCCCAGGAGTGGTCAGATGACCAAAATTACCCCAAGAGCACAGCGATGGCTCATCCAAGAGGTCACAAAAGACCTCAGAACAACATCCAAAGAACTGCAGGCCTCACTTGCCTTAGTTAAGGTCAGTGCCACTGCTGAGCAAAAGGAACAAAGTCTCATCTCAGTTTGCCAGAAAACATCTTGATGATCCCCAAGACTTTTGGAAAAATACTGTGTGGACTGACAAGAAAAAGTTGAGCTTTATGAAAGGTGTGTGTGTCATTACATCTGCTGTAAAAGTAACACAGCATCTGGTAAGGGTAAACTCTTTTTCACACCACTGTATTTATTGTTTCACTACATGACATGCTGAGGTTACTTGTGACTGTGTCCAGCTCCACACTAGGGTTGTTATGAGGCTGAGGCTCCAGCTGGGGAGGAGGTTGAAACATCGGAGCGGATCCTGGAGGAGGGAGGTAGGAAACTTGCAGGGTCAGCGTGGCCTATGGGAGGCAGAAAACACAATTTGTAGAAGATCTGTCATGTTTGGCTGTGTGGCAGGCAGAATGTAGGACCCAAACGCAGGGCTTGGAGACAAAATGCTTAACTAAAGGTGGCAGCTTTATTGCTGGAGAACACAAACTAACACTTGGTACATGAACGCTAAAAGAAAACAAAAAATAAACTTGAACTGAAAGTCTTGCACTTGTCATTTCATGACATGGCTAGAGATCATGGTGCTCACGCAAGAACACACAGCAAATGTGGAGGACGCAACAACAAACAGGGGAAGACTGAGGACTTAAATAGACAGGCAGGATAACGAGAGGGTGGAGAACAGGTGCACACTCAGCTGGAACTAGTCACACATAAGAAGACAAAGAGGAAGTGAACACAGGACACATGTCTCTGGAGAAAGTACAGTAAAAGGACAATGGAAGAGCAGGTCAGCGGATGGTACTTGATAAGTAACTTAACTGCAATGGCCTTTATGCTTCCCATGCTATTCACCTGTCTCATCCTTAAATTAAGGTTAGGCTTAGAGTAAGAGTTAGCCATCCTACCTTCAGATTTACTAAAACTGATGCAAGACTGAGTTATAAAAGCGATTCACTCCGTGTTCCGTTGTTTTGATGGTGGAAACTATCCAAAGAAGCCAAAACAGTTATTTATACCAGGCTGTGACTAATGCTCTTAAGTTTGAGCTTAACTTATTTTTAGTGCCTCTTCAGGCCTTTTGAGGAACTGCAATTTCTAGCACTTTTTAGCAATTTTATTTGTTTTTTTGCACCCTACAAATTGGTTTGAATTAAATTCAGGGAATTTCACTTCATCATACACCTTAGGACAAATTATGCATAAAACATGTGGCTAATTGGTCTAGGGCAGGGGTGTCAAACATGACCAGAATTGGCCTGGCAAAGACTCCAGTCTGGGACACTGGATTGCTTCGGAAAATGTGAAGGATAACATAATATTTGGACTTTTAATTGTGTAATTGTATAGTTTAATTGTTTATTTGCATAAGTTACAGCTTTTCCTACTGATAAGACCTCCCCTGTATCCATTCGTATTTCACCAAAGTAATTAAGTTATAGATTTCTGTAGTTTAACACATTTAATTCTTAAAATTTCTGTTGAAATAGTACTCTATTTTTGTATATAAGATATCTCAGGGATTAAATGTGTAGTTAAACTTCTGAACACTGGCAGAAGGGACTGTTTCACTGTTCTGCCCAACATAAGATAAAAGTGCAAGTTGTCCCTGGTTTAAATCCTGGACGAGCCCACGGTTCTTCACTTATAGTTCTCTACCCAAAGTCAAAGTGGCATTTAACCTCACCACTACCTTAAAAGACCTGTTTCCTGCACACTGTAATCAAGATGAGTTACCCTGTGGTAGCAGGGGTGGCTTCTACTGTTTCCTTCAACAGGAAAAAGCAGCTTAAGTGATAAGCTGTTATGTTTCTGTAAACAAACTCATCAGACTCGGCGTGTCCAGCTCTGGTCAGACTACAGTTTCTATGGAGTAGATGTTAAGAATGTGAATATCTTGACATGTTTTTCTTGATTTCTTGGATCTATCTCACTGAATCTGTGAAAGATTTGGTTTGTGGAAGCAAACTGTTGTAAGGTCAAATGCATCAAGAAATAATCTAGAAATCTTTGAAGAAATAATATTAGTTTTATTTTTGTTTATAACAGAGTTTGCTTTTTTTTTTTGTATGACTAATGAAGAAAAAACCTGATAAATCACACATTGTACATACCATACAGTGTGTGTGGGTGTGGGCACATGTATGTGGCATCAATCAGGTCCAGTCTGACAGTGACAGGAAAACTTTGTTTTGGCTTCAGGAAGCAAGGATGGGGATGGTGTGCGTGTGTGTGTGCCTGCCCACATCTTATACTTCTGCATCTTCTGCTTAAAGACCAATTTGAGTTTGAGCTCTTTTGGAAACTAAAACTACTGAACAATTTTATTTTAGTTGGGGTTGGGTTAGACCTGTCACTGTGACAACTGGTTATCTAGGCTATGCTTGTATTATGTCAATGTGGGTCTCCATAGAGCAATGTTGCATAATTAGAGGAAAGGGAAAATCAAGCATTTCATCACTGAATAAGCATCAGCTGCTAAAGGTTTCTCATCATTAGAAATTTTCTTTTTTAATTTTTAAAAAAAGGCTCCAGTAATACTAGCCATTGATAGATACTGTATTCCAGGTGTCTTTTCAATGAACAATGAACAATAAAAAACCACCTAGTATTCAATATCCCAGCTGCCATAAGGACCCTCAGAGAATACATGCAGAATGGGGAGAACATGCAAGCTAGGACTTTGTGGCAGTGTGGTACCAGTGCTTATTAGATTTAATTCAATTTGACATAACCTTGCTGATATAAGATAAATAGTGCTGATCACATACTTGGAACAAACTGAAAAACATGAAAAACATAAAGAACATCTCTTGCTTCCAGCAAGACTTTTGCCTAATTTTGAGCTCATGGGTTCATATTTTCCAACAAAAAAGTACAAGAAATATAAACATATTCAGGGTGATACAGAAAATCTATGTTGGATTTCCCCAGCAGCACTTACTAACCACCTGTCGACCATTTTTCTTGACATTGCAGACCTGATCAGCCTTAGTCAGCAGATCAGCAAAAAACCCATCTAATAAAATCAACTGCAATTATTTATAGTTCATTTTATTTGTTGTGGAGAGATATTTTTGTGTTTATGTTTCTTCTTTTTTTTTATTCAGGAAATAACAAATCAACTATGATTCAGAAATGTTGCTCACTTTATTTTAAGCTCAAAAGAGGAAACTTGGAGTGATTTATAATCCGACTCATGACGCAGTTAGGCTGCAGATTAATCAGTCAGTGCAGTTCCGTGTGCTCACCCCTGTGTTGTTCCTCTTGGTGTCCAGCAAGGAGACGGTGAAGGTGGCGGCGAAATTGGGAGAGTTGAGCACATCTCTAAGAGCGAGCCGACACTCCCCCAGAAACCTGAAAGAGACACACACAAGAGACAAGGAGATGGATCTTAAACACAACTGTGTTATTTACAAAATAACATCTTTAAAGACACAGCTGGAGTTGATTCCAAGTACGTTTTCCCTGGAAGTCTCACTATGAGGATCAAAGAAATGACAGCATTAATATGTCAGCCACCATTAGGCTGAAAAAACAAATAAACATATCAGAAAGAGAGAGAAAACTTTAGGACTGGTAAATTCTTAAAAATTAGGAATGCATTAACCAGTTCAGCAACAACCAAGAAAAGTTCGTTCGTTCCTTCGTTAACAAAAAACAAACAAACAAAAAAAAACCTCTTCCTTACATCTGACCAAAGCAAGAACACTCTTGAGGAGGCATGCATGCCATTGCCAAAGTCTCCAATAAAGAGATGTATTATCTGGCAGAGCATCTCAAAGAAGGAAACCCAGTATTTGGTGATATCCATCTGTTATAGACTTCAAGGACTGAATTACTGCTCTGACTTATGACCACATGACCCTAACGGTGTGGCACCTGTGCCTAGTCTCTAATAAATTGTTAGTCTCCCTGTTTCCCCATTCACAGTCATTTTCTGACATCTTGCAACATTTATTCCACAACCTTGGTGGTTATTTTTGTTACTGTACAACATTGTCAAGCAAAGTTGTACAGCCTAGAGAGATCAAAGGAAAGTGGTAAAGCAAATATATAGGAAATACACCCTAAAAGGACAAATATGTACTTCACACATTAAGTCCAGGTGAATAGAAAATCACCAACAACAAAACAAAACAAATGCTCTGTTTAGGTTCTCAGTCATCCAGGTCATGGTACTCTATCCAGCTACGAAACAAAAAGCGACTTGACTACTTTAAGTTTCTTGAAGATGTTTCGTGTCTCATCCGAGAAACTCCTTCAGTTCTAAAACCAAATGGTATTTAAACTGTAGTGGGAATTGTCCCTTAAGAGGCTATCTATCCCCACTGTGAATGGCCATCTTTGAACAGAGGAGGTGGTTTACAACACCAACAGGGTGTAGCAAGGTCTCACAATGGTTTCATTGGAAGACTCATGACCCATGCCTTTTTTTCACACTTTGGCTCATGTGGTGAGGCACATGATCAGTAGTGGGTAGCTGAAGATGAGAGGGGAAACGTCTTCAAGAAACTTAAAGACGAACAATCACTTTTCTTCCAAGCTCATTAGAAAACAAATACTCAGTACAACGATAATGGATTTATGCTGAGAGCTGAGACACAGTCAAGTTCCACTGTAATTTGAGTGGCTGATTTATGGATCCATTCATCTTTCAGCACAACAGATAGTGAATGGGTGGGAATTTGGCAGAATAAAAACCACAATGAGGGGAAGACCTGATTCTTTAGTTCCTGCCCCTTCCCTTCCGAAAGAACTCTAACTGGCCTGACATCTTGATCGAGTGAAGTAATCCAAAAATAACCCACTGAGGGGTCCACTGGCCACATCTCTACTGTGAGAATGTGCAGCTCCATCTAACCAAACTTAGTATGACAATCCCAAATTTATTATCCCAGGGGTGATTCGTACATATCACCTCTTTATCTGTCTGTTGGCCAGCACAAGGTTTAAAATAACTTACAAAACAGGTGCCAGTGATGAGTGATTAAAAGTAAATATAGCCCGTTTATGTTTGGAGTTTAAAACAGACCTTTCCCTTTTACTCTTCAGTTGTGTTTGTAGGTTTGATCTATTTTTCGTGTTTAAAACAATTATGCCTCTTCTTTGTAAATCTCTAATGATAAGATCGGTCATTTTGTGTAAATGAAATGCCTTATACTTCTTCAGTGTTTTGATGCCACACTGCATCTGAATGCATACAATTAGCATAGCACACAGTACCTGTTTCTCCCCATTTTCTCATGATCTTTAACAACACAGTGAATCTCAGCTCCAGAGTCCAGAGGAATCCCCTTCAGATCCCACTCAAAACCCTGACGGACACAAAGGAAAGAAATGTAAAAAAAAAAAAACAACAGTGAAAACTGCACCTTTGTTGCATTATATTTGTGAAGTACTTCTAACTTTACTGCAGTGTTGCAAATAATATTTTGGTCTGGTTATTTTGCTCCCATACAGAGATGTTGTCACAATTTGACCAGCTCGTAATGTTGCAAACTTACTAAATGCACTGAATGTATTTTTAGGGTATGCTAGATAGCTGGTAAGCTAACACTAGCTGGTAAGCTACCCAGGGGAAAGCCAATTCAGGGTTGGTTTGAATTCCCAACACATCATACAGGCTTGTGTAAGTAAAATCAAACCATTTTTTCTAACTAATGTTAGCTAATGTTAGCCTTCATGTTAAGTGCAAATTGTTGACTGCATACAGCAAATTTCTATCTTAAGCAGTTATGTCTGATCTAACTTTCAGATAGCAAATTATTTTACTCGCTATGAGCTGCCTGATGTTGCGACCAGATGTGAATAAAGAAGCAGTCAAAACTAGCATTGTTAGGAACCAATGGTAGATTATTGTAACATAACAACAGACTTACCTAAATTGCAAGGCTGCTGCCATTCTAACAAATAAAATATCTTTATATCTTTACTAGATCTTTTTTGTTTTCAGTTATTTTTGTCTGTGTTTTGAGTTTCTATATGAATCTATGGGTGCTTCACTTTGATGAGGACTCCCGGACTGTACGCAAGCGGAGGACTCATCTTGGATTTTCTACTTTGAGTCATTTACAGAGACCAAGCAATGCCTTACTTTTAAATTAGGTTATAACATATTCTCACATTAATAATTAAAATATACTTAATATTTGATGTTTGCATCATCACACATCTAGGACTTTTCACAGATGATCGGTTAATGAATCTGTGGCTTTATGGAGGACTTACCTCATTCCACACAGGGTTAGGATTGTTTTTGATGACCTTTGTCTTCTTCTTGGACCCTGAAACAGATGTAGAAAATGGAAAATGTAATATTTGCAGTTTTTCTATATGAGGATGATCCTACAAATTAGGACATTGATAAGTTGTGTCAGAAATGAGAAAAATAAGCTTTCACGCCATCTGGAAAAACTGAAAGTCTCCTTTTGCAGTAACCAACAACTTAAATAAGTTAGAAACCTGTGTGTCAAATATATTTGCTCTGCTATTAGCTCAACTAATAGTGCAAACTTAACTTACAAAGTAAAGTTTTAACCGACATTTATGGACATGCCCATCATTAAAAACAAATTTTAAAAATCAGATTAGTGGAAAAAATATTTTTAACAATACAAAAGAAAATGTTGTGTCCTAATCTACTCTAACTTTGAATATGCATAATAATAACTCAGTAGGGGCCTTCAGAAAAAACTCAAAATCTATGCAGTCATCTCTATCTATCCTAAACTAGCCACACTGACAAACATTTTAATGAAATGCGTAGAATAAAATAGTTAAATGTTCCAGTAAGGGTGGATTGTTTATCTTTACCACTCATGTACCTGTATAATGATAAGAAAAACTGCTCCATCACACGAAACTTTTGTTACCCTCGTTCATGGTTGTGCTAACCAAAGATATGATTCTTTATAAGTTATTCTGAATGTTAAAACATAAGAACAAAAAAAAAAAACTTTACGCATTGCACCTTAAAACTTTGGAATAAATTACCCTTCTCCATAAAAAAATGCTAAAGTCAGAGTTTAAAGTTGAAATATGGGCTATTTTTGGTAAACAAAATGAAGACTATTGCAGAAATTGAACTTACTATGTAATTTTTATTATCTGTATTTTAAGTTGTTGTAAAGATTAAATAATATAAGTATATCAATTCTAGTCAGCTCATTTTGTGTGATGATTACTGACATACATTTTATTGTAATTCCTCCAAAAGGTGCACTATAGAAACAAGTTCGCACATGGTATAAATATTCTGCTCTAAAATAACTACTGACACACAATAGGTTTATTTGTATATGTGTGTTATCTTTCCATGGCTTCCTGTAACATGAAGTTCGGAGCTCTGATTTCCTGCCCGCCGTCGGCCAGCTTTAACCAGAAGTGAGAGGTGAGACAGGTTAATACCCTGCCAGAATAGGTACTCAAATACTGAAGGCCACTTATGAAACAATATGTGTACAAACATGTGATAATGTGAGTTATCACACAGGGGGGCAGTTATCACAGTTTCCAATTATTTTTGGTAAAACAGGAATTGATTGGGACACAGACTAAACTGGTGCTTCCAGATAAAAGGAAACAGAGTCAGTGGCCATTGTCTTCATCTTTGAAGTTACCTTTTCATTTGTATGACAGCAGACATGCTAATTCCTGGTAAATGTCACCAAGGACAGCTGAAGCTGATACAAATGACGGTAGTTTTGCATGTATTGACTGCAGTTGTTTATCTGATAATCCCATTAGATTAGATTATTTTAAAAATTACTTAAATTATTCCTGAGGAGCTTTTAAAGACATGCTTTACATGATGATGTATTTTAAAGGCAAGTGCAAATAAAACCAGAAAGGTCAGGGGGTTACAAAAGTCAAATATGATCAATTACAGATTTTTAACCATGAGTAAACAAAAAACGCTGAATGAATAACTTAAACAACTGGTGTATAAAATGTGCAAAAAAGAGGATCGGAAAAATGTAATAAGAGGATAGGAGACACTAAAAATGAAACTAAAAGGGTGTCCACACAGGAAGCTATTCGTTCATTGCACATCATTTTGTTGCTTAGGTTTGGTCACCAACAACAGGCTCAGTTTGCCTTGGTAACCTTCTGAATTCATCACCCTGCCATATCATCCAACTCATAGTTGACACAAGTTTATCTTAGAACCACAGGGAGTATCAAACGTGGACATAACTTCCAGGTCAAAAAAATTAAGTCAATGCAGTTGTGCCTAAAAACCTGCCACATGATGGTGATAACATTAGTTGAACAAAGACTTGTTGTCCTATAGCAGTTCATGGGAATATAACATCCCGTCTTTTCCCCTCACCCCCAAATGGTTGGAGCAGATGGTGGCTCCTCCCTGAGCCAGGTTATGCTGAAATTTCTTCCTATTAAAAGGGAGTTTTTCCTTTCCACTGTCACCAAGTGCTTGCTCATAGGAGGTTTGATAGTTGGGGTTTCTCTTTAAAATTGTAGGGCCTTTGCATTACAATAAAAAGAGCCTTGAGGTGATTGTTGTTGTGATTTTTAATAAATAATATAAATAATATAATAATATAAATATAAATAATATTGAATTGAATTGAATCTCATAGCTAAACTGCTGAGTTGAAGGGTTCAGTCATTTATTTGGGGTTATATTAAATAAAAAATGAGGTACTGTTTTATAAATCTTGGTCATACAATGTTATAAACTGGTATTATCTGTGTTATAAAACCACATGCTCACTTATGACTTGTCAATCACGAGTCATTAGCCAATGAGTGTTGGCTTTTACAGTCAGATCGACACTTCTTTGTCTCATCTTAGCTTTTCCAACGTGGTTATGGTGGAAGCAGTCATCTCGAGGCTTCAAAACAGAAATTCAGAAGCCAGTGGGTGATGTCACAGTACTTATGTCAGTCGTCTATACATACTGTCTATATTTGGAACCTTCCCACTTCACATTGCCCTGATAGCACAGTAGATTGAAGTCACTGATGTTGTTGAATTTCTCTGGTCTCTGGTCGCCACGTTTCTGTGAATTTCTTTCTGCGTGGACACTTTTTTTAGCGCTCTAAACACGCAAGTCGGGTTGTCTAAAAATTTCCAGACTCTTTGGAAACCAAAGGTCATTGGTCACATATCTTTGGCTTCAACTGGAGTACAATTAATATTTTTAATACATGTATTCCCAGTGTGCACACACACACTCACATTGTCTCCATTCACACACACTCGGACAAAAGTTGCTTGCCTTCCTGTTTTCCCTACAGTGATCACCAAGTTTGAGAACAAACACAAACAGAGAGCAATAAAACCATTAATTCAACTATACACACCCAAGCAAGTGCACACACACACACACACACACACACACACACACACACACACACACACACATAAATTACCTACGTAAGAGTGCCTCTGTTCTTGTAGATATAAAAAAAAAACATCTCCACCCTTCCACAGAAAGGTTGAGAGGTTACATTTGATTCATGTGTGAATGTGTATGTGTTGTGTGTGTCAACTCTAGAAATCTCCCAAGTGCTGGTGCCACAGTTTGGAACCTGCAGAGAGGAAGTGGCACAGTATTAACTTCCCGGTTCAGCTTGGCACATTTCTATTATGAGCTGAGAATAGAATAGTACAGCCCTCTGGGTTTTCACACACGTATAGGAAACCTAACTTTAGACCTTCACTGTGTGTGCGGGCATGTATTTTTAAAGTCTGCTCAAGGTTTAAGGAGTTATGGTCACATGAACAACCAATCGCCCTTGTAGTTTTCAGAGCCTGATACATTTGGACCAATAATATTTGGAGAGATTTAAAATAATGAAATATCTCAGTTTACACATTTGATGTGTTTTCTAGGTTCTTATTGTGTGCATTCGCACTCTGCTTGAGCACTTTCACAGTATCTCTCATTCATCCATGAATTTTTTCTACATCTAAGAGCTTCCTATCTAACACTCACACTCCCATAAATGCATTAGGAGTAACTCAGGGTGCTCAAATCAAATCAAATCAAATCACTTTTATGAGGGTTCTGTATCTTAGCCAATGATACTTTGATGACAGATACTGACAATTTAAAGCAGTAATATGCAACTGAACAATATAAAATTTAAGTGTAAATGTTACTATGTTCTAATTATTTTCAAGAAGTGACTTTTGAAATAGAGACTATGTCACAGTTTTTCAACTTAAAGTGTTAAGAGTTTAGTACTGTTGCCTCCTGTTTGGTTAAGGAGTGTCTGTGTGGAGTAATTGAGAACAGTACCAGCAGCTGAGTCTGACCCACATGGGGGATCCACATTATAAATAGCACAGTGCTGCCAGCTTTTATTTCTGTTTTGATTGAGAACAACACTCACTGTGACAATAACAACACTTTGGCTGGAAATCCTGCCTTTAGGACACAAACACCAGCACACGCTGCCAGATTTAATCACAGCACTGATAGAACCATTGCTCACAAACACAGTGTAGGAAAAAAGTCAGTCATCTGTCTGTGCATTAGCACTGATCATAACCTTGTGCAGAAAGAGTTTCCATAAAAATGTCTATTGTATTGGTCACTATTATCGGCCAGAATTGCTCTGGAAACTCTGGGATACATTTCCACAAACCTTTTTGAATACATTAAATGCAGAAAATGCATATCCTTCCCTCTGGATCTGTTGAGATTAGTCAGTTCATGTAACAGTTGCTCCTCCTCCCAAAGTGTCAACTACTAACATCTCTGATTTCTAAAAATGGACATGGTATCTGTGTTCTTGAGGGGAGGAAATTCTCTCTCTCTTTTTCTGTCATTTTTCTTTCTGAACTCTAAATTCTTCAAGTTATTGAAACTCAGTTTTGTGGGGCGAAAAAAGCCACTAACTCATTTATTTTCCATGCTTTTTCCTAACAAGTATATAAATGAATTATATCATTCATTTGTGATGCTTAAGGTGTCCAAGGCACTGCTTTATCACTTTATAGTTCAGTAAGCTTTTTTTTCCCACAATAAGAAAGACGTTCTGCTGTTTAGCCATAATATGAATGTGGATGTGGGAGGACAGAGACATAACAGAGTGGTTTCAGTTTCACTTTGCTGCACTGAATCAATTTCTACACATCAGAGTCGACCGGCTCTGCTGGAAAAGGAAAGATGCAGAGTCACTGCACCAAATTCACTTAATTTAAGAGTGTATGAGGAGGGTGAGATAAGCATGAGTAAACAAAATAGGAAAAACATCTGCTGGCACGTCGCATATTTAACCCTGAAAGAGACTTACACTAGTCTTTGTTAAAAGTGGGCTGTTGATCTGTGCACTCAATTTAAAATTAGCAATAGATTGAGGTAAGAGGACGATACAAGTATTTGTGTTATGGCACGAGGAAACTGTTAGGACAAAGGCAGGAAGTAGAAAGCAGAGCTCTCTTCATAAAGGAGGCAGATACTGAGTCATGGAAAGTAGGCCTACAGGAAAATAAGATTGGAAAACAGGAATGCCGCTGAGGCAAAGTAGCTAAAGGCTCGTTTATTGTCGCTGATTGTGACATCACCACAGCCCTGTCACCATGTATAATGGAGATGAGGGCGTGTCCCACATGCTGCAGTATTCTACTGAACAATAGGTGTCGCCAACCAGAAAGAAATCTATGAGCACTGGTACAAGAGTAGAAAAAGATTTCTTTTGTTTAATTTCTCCATCTTTTTTAGGTGTTACAACATCTCCCTCTCTATAATCTGGAAATCTTTGAGCTTCTGCACTGATACAATATTGAAATCGTGGCAAAAACCAACAGGATCATGACATGACAATCCAAAACTTTGTTTGTTTACTTTGTTGCGTCCTAGGTATTTTCTGATTTTAAGCCATCACAAAGTCTAGACCGGAGGCTGCAGTTCTGGCTTAAAGTCCTGAATAAATAATAAATGGTGATTTCAAGCAACTTATATTTGAGTGTCCAAAAGTTGATTCTGTTCATCTGGACGTAGCGTTTTCAGTGGGAGAAACGTTTCGATCAATGGCCATGAGTACCTTTCATTGAATTGTACTCATCGCCATTCATTGAATGGTACTCATGGCCATTGATCGGCTGTCTTTGATCAGTGGTTGTTGATCAATGGTCATGAGAATTTGCATAATCATGATGTAGAAACTGACCTCCCAGCCCATTGTTCATTCAGTGGTGCTAGTTTCAGTCATTACTGTTTATAATATTGGGGAAACCTGCAGTCAGCTGAGACTGAAGAAGTCACTTGTATGAGTAACGAAACGTTTCTCCCACTGAAAGCACTACGTCCAGATGAACAGAATCAACTTTTGGAGATTTACTTACCTGGATGATTGAGCATACATCAAGACGTTATATTTGAGTGCTCAAACTGAGTAGAAAAGCACTATATAAGTATCAGTCCAATTACCATTTATAGATTTTCTACAGTGATAGGACCACCTACATTTGTGGTGCAGTTCAATAATTTGATTCATGCAGTACTTTTTTAGATTCCAGCAATGACAGATTAACAACCATTAGTAATAGAATTAAATTTAAACACCAGTAAGTTCATTGTTGAGTGCCACTGTTAGCCATCTGTTTAGCCACCATATTTGACTTTCGTCATCAGTATATTTATTTGTGTTGTTGCTTAATTTAAAAAAAAAAATGTCACAGTAAAAAATGTCTGAGATTATAAGATAAGCTGCAAAAGTGTTATCTGACAGGCTGGTTTTTGTTATCTTATTGCAAACACAAAAACATGAATGACAAAGAGACAGCTTATGCTAGCTGAACTCATCCTTTTTTTTCTTTAATTTAAAGTAAACATGTGAGTACAGTGAAAGTGCCATAATTATATAAATAACATGAACAACTTTTAGTGGAAATATTATCAGTATGCTTCAAAGCTAATTAGCCAAATAGCTAGTTAGCATGGCTTGCTAGAATCAGTTAAGAATAAAAACCTAACTTGTTAGCACAACGGGTGATCTGAAATTTCACATGCAATAAAGATATTGAGTTAATTCAATTTAGTTATATTATGTTATGAGCATTCTGTGTATGTATGTAAAAAAATATGCTAAATATTGAGAAATAGCACATAAATGGCTAAGACATATTCCATTCAAAAGCATTCGCCTCAACTCCCAGCATTTGCAACCCACATTCCTTAGATATCTCTCACAGATATGTGCACAGTTATATTCTTGGATAAAAGTGGTGTACAATAGCTGCAGTGAAATGTGTAGTTCATTCATCCAGATACACAGACTCAAGAATTTTGTGTCGTTCATTCGAAACTCAACTTGGACATCAGCAATACTACAATCAACTCAATGGTCTGTTATTTCTACAGTAACATAATTTTACAAATTACGTATATGACACCTTAATTTTCAAATCAAATGAAAAATTTTTTAAAAAGCACAACACACACACACACACACACACACACACACACACACACACACACACACTGGGATCAGCTTGAGCCTTCAGCAGCCAAAGAAATAGATATTTCCAAAAACCAAAGAACAAGCTAAGAGAATTGATACAGTTTTATTTTGAACATGATTTGAGAATTGTTTTGATAGACTTTCGTTACTTGATATTTTTAACAGGCAACTTTCCAAGTTTATCCTATTATTCCCTGACTTTATGCATGCCCTGAACATCCCATAATCCTCTTACCTCTGAAAATGACACTGGCCTGAGGGTCAGAGTGTTTCAAGTTGTTGGCCCGCTGAATAATACAGCGTAACATGTTGAACACTTAGCACGATCCTGAAAGCTGAAAGAGTGTAAAAACTCGCTCAGAAATGAAAAAATCAAATCCCGCTGTCACAGGGTTAATACAAGGGGGATCCAGTGCTGAATTAACCGCTGATTACATGACTACAGGAAGTTTGTAATGATAACAACCAAAGCAGTAACGCTGAAAAAGTCACAAGGTAAAGACCAAAAAGAAGAGATAGTTTTTTTAAAACTCAATCAGTGACTTATTTCCTTATTTGCCAAAAACTGATGACCAAAAACATGAAAGAAAAATAGCCAGAAAGATGAATGAAAATCCAGAAAAATCAGAAAGGAAATTATCCTCAGATAGCTTCTCCACATTGCCTCACAACATCTCCCTCTTTCAGAAACTACAAAATAAAAGCTCTTCTTCTCAATCGGAGATGTGTTTTTCTTCTCACTGTAACACTCCCGGAGGGAAAGAGGGCAGTGAGAAAATATGTCAGGAACCCAACAACCAAAGGAAATCTCAACATTTCCTGTGCTCTTTTCCTCTCGTCTTCTGGTTATTTCCTTGTCTTGCCCAAATATTTTCCTGCACTTTATCTGCTCATCTCCTCTTTCACTTCAGTCACTCTCTTAATCCCCTTTTTTGCTTCCATCTGTCTCGTGTTTTCAGTAAACCGTCACCTTTGCTAAAACCAACAGTTCTTATGGAATTTGGAACAATGTTCTGGATTTCCTTCAAAATCCTAGAAAATGAACTGGTAAATAATTCCAGGAGTTTCAGTGGCTTTTGTTTAGTTAGATTTATCAATTCAAAATTGTAATTTTCTTGTACAAAGACACAATCTTAATTGGTTGAAATGATCAACTAGACTATGTGTGCCTTTCTAAGCGAAATCAGGTCTAAAAATCCAAAAGTTTTAGTTGCACTGAGATAAGTTGTGGAACATTTATAAAAGGTTAATTTAAATATTGTGTTAGAAAAATGTAGGCTAGCTGCAGTAGAGTTGAAGAGTTGTGAGCCTTAACTCTAAGACACATAAATTCCAGTGCCAACTAGATTCACTGTGAGATAGCACCACCTGCAGATGTAAAGTGGGGGATACACACACCCCTAATTTTTCAAATTTGCAATAAAGTGAGTGTGGTTCAGGAAAACCTGAATCACCTTCCAATAAGCTGCTCTTTATAATGTAAAAATTATACTGAAATTTTTTGAAAAAATATGAAGTGTTGAGCAATAAAACAATAAGAAATATTGGTAATCTATCAGTCACTTGTTAATAAAAGGCTCCTACAAGCTGTCGTGCAACTAGTTCATGGGATTGTTTTTTAATGAAAGGCTTTTAACACAAGCTTTACAATAATATATTTATAATTGATTTCTAAAAGTACTGCATGACAAGTACTAACAGAAGTAGGCTGTCAGCATGCTTCTTATTCAGTAACTGAAAGCTGCGCTGTTTCATTTTATTTCCCAGGATACCTACAAAATTTCACCCTCTGCTTAAATGTTGAACATTTCCTGAGTGTATCCATGCTGCTGTTTAATCAATATTATACTTTATGTCCAAAATGTTTTCATCTCACATCAATTCTTCTTTTGTATTGTCTTTGAAGCTGATTACACGCAATCTTAAAAGTTGATAAGTTCAAGTACAAACTACTCAAGAGCAGCAAGTTAAACCAGTGTGTTTATTATGTGTACTTAAGGTCTAGGGACCAGTCAGTAACCCCTATTGGCCAATTCTTTCTAGGCAAAAAAAATGTGTATGTCCTGACCGGGTGGCAAGTGTGTGCTTAAGTTTGCTTTGAAACCTTTTGTTCCAGTCACATGACCCTAGAGTTCACACAATGGTCCCCTGACAACCACAGGGAAAAATGTCTATTCCCCAACTTACTGGTGATTGTTTGCTTGACATTGCTGTCTATTACAGGACAAATCTGCTTTTTTTGTTTTTTAATGAAAATTATGGGTGTGAATCTGCTAACGTTTTTGCAGACATCACCACCTAGCAACTGTCAGCAACCACACACCACCGGTCATTGAATGTGTTTGTCCCTAAGGATGTGGGGTTGATGCCGGTTGCCAACCGGTTTCTAGCCCTTTTTGACAGAATCCTTAGGAAAGTAGAAAAATTTGATTTAAACAAACAAATAAGACTATACTTATCAGCATGTATGCAAGAAAGTGTCATGATCTGCAGCAGCAGATTGAGTGGAGCAGCGAGAGGACCCAAATGCAGATCTGTGGAGACTGGAGTTAACAGAAGGCAAGCCGCTTATTCAGGCTGACAAGCAAAACAGTATAAAAATAAGAAAATCAAATTGAATGACGAACTAATCATAAAACACTGAACTGGGAAAACACTGGGACCTCTGGCCCACCAGGATCATGGCCACACAGATGTAGATAAACAGACTCACTGACAAAAAACAGAGGAAAATAGAGACAATATATACACTGATGAGTGATCAGGAAGATCAGCGAACACATTTGAACACAGCAGGAACAAATTGGTCATAATGAGACAGAGGAAGCAAAACTGAACACAACACTCAAGAGACAAGGACTGTCAAAATAAAACAGGAAGTAGCACGAACACCGAGACTCAGGCAAGGACGTGCAAATTTAACACTAAGATGAGGTTAAACAAACCTGCAAACACACAAACGACTCAAGAGAAAAAGGATGAAACACCCAAGAGAAGAACATGAGAACAGGTAACAAGACAGAACACAGAGACATGACTGAGATGAGGAAGAGAGAGAGCGAAAGAGAAAGAAACAGAGATGTAAATAAACATGGAGACAAGACTGACTTCCACAGGAAACACTAAGAACAGGACATGAGGAAAGGAAAACCTAAAGGGAACTAAACAACCTAAAATCATCTGAACCACAAGAGATGATAGTACAATCAGAAAACTCAAAAGCACAAGAAAACTAAACTAGTAAATGTAACCCATTCTTTGAGATCAACAACAATAACCAAAAAAGATTCATAAGACCAAAACACAAACACTGCGACCCAAAACCATGACAGAAAATAAACTACAATGACCTACAAAGAGAAAATGTTACTGAGAGGTTTGAGACCAGCACTTGAGTAAATATGAACTTTAGTTCCTACAAATGTACCCAGCTGTTCAAAGAAAACAGACATAAAACTTTTTTTGTGTGTGTGTAACTAATTATCACCTTTAAACATCTACAATAAACAGCTACGGCTTTTCAGTCATCTGAACCCATATTCTCAAAATAGTCCTCTCATAGTTCTCTATAGTAGCATCAAATTCTCATACTTGGTATCTGCTTTTTAAAATTGCATGCACTCTATATCACTATCTAAAGTAAATTTAGTAATAGATTAAACTGTTTGAACTCTGCTTTGTTACCATTATCAAACTGTAAAGAAGCTGAACACGTAAGTATAATGTAATTGAAAACTTTCTGATCTTAAATAAAATTTAAAGGAAGTTCACATATGTAGGTAAACTGTTTTGATAAACTAAGCCATGTCAGTCTGTGTCTTGTCTGTTTTATCCTCTCTTTTCCTGCAGCATCCTCTCATCTGCCCTCTAACAGGAGTTTCTCTGTTCACCTCGGTGAACTGTCATCTCCCAGAGCTCCTTTAACTCGTGGTGTACCTCAGGGGTCTATTCTAGGCCCCCTGCTGTTTATTCTGTATTTGCTCCCTCTGGGCGATGTGCTGCGTAAACATAATGTGTCCTTCCACTCTTTTGCTGATGACATTCAGATCTACCTCCCTCTGAGGTTAGACTGTAAGGACTCTCTGCAGCCGTTATTCTCCTGTCTGTCTGACGCTAAGACTTGGATGGCTCTTAACTTTCTACATCTAAATGAAAGTAAAACTAAAGTCATTGTGTTTGGGCTTCCTAAAGACCCCAACCCTTCCTTTGATTTTATGGGACCCCTAACTTCTGAATGTACTTCCTCCATTAAGAGCCTCGGTGTTACTTTTGACAGTGCTTTTAAATTTGATAAACAAATCAGCTCTGTAGTCAAGGGATCTTTTTATCACCTACAGATTTTAGCTAAAGTCAAGTCCTACCTGTGCAGGAACGATCTAGAAAGGGTGGTCCATGCTTTTATTACTTCACGGCTGGACTACTGTAACTCCCTTTATGCTGGTTTAGATCATTCCTGTCTGCATCGCCTCCAACTGGTGCAGAACGCTGCTGCTCGCATGCTGACCGGTTCCAAAAAGAGAGACCACATCACTCCGGTCCTCTGCTCTCTCCACTGGCTCCCAGTTGCTTTTAGGATTGATTTTAAAATTTTACTGCTGGTTTTTAAGGTTCTTAATGGTACTGCACCTCCTTACCTGGCAGAGCTTCTTAGCATTTACTGCCCCAGGAGATCTTTGAGGTCAGCAGACTTGATGCTTTTAGATGTTCCCAGGTACAGATTAAAGACTAGGGGAAAGAGGGCTTTTGCTGTGGCTGCACCCAGACTGTGGAACAGTCTACCCCCTCACATCAGATTCTCCACAAGCCTAGGAACTTTTAAAACTGCTCTTAAAACTCACCTCTTTTCATTGGCTTTTAGCAAGGTTTAACCTATTGTTTTAATTTATTGTTTTATCAGTGAGGTATTTTATGTACCTGTGTTTTATAGTATTTTATATTTGTATTTTATTGTACAGCACTTTGGTCAGCCTTGGTTGTTTTTAAATGTGCTTTATAAATAAACTTGACTTGACTTGACTCTGCTCACACATCCTGTTCTTCTGAGGCAGTCAGCAGATCTAATTACACTTGATTATATGATTAACTCAAACACAGTTTCAGTTTATTTTATGTGTATATAAAATTAACCTTGTACAATTCCAGCAAAATAGCTTCAGACCTGCCTTTGACCATCACTACTTAAAGAGAACGAAAAGTGAGATGATAACCTAGAATACAACATAATGAAGATCAAAAATACAGCTGACACCAGCAGGGAACAAATACTAAAACTGAACTAACGTGGGAGGAACACAGTATGACACAACAATGGAATACAGGCACGTTCATGTATTTCCACTATGAGACAGCTAAAACTATTCAAGACGACAAGGGGAAGTGAAACTAAAGGCACACGAGACAACAAAGTATCAAACTAAAATTGGAAGTAACTGACTGAAAACAAAGACAAAGGACCTCATGATGGAATCAAACCCGCACTGCTGCATTAGGTTCAAAGGTTGTGGTTTTACGTTTAAGTGCTGAACTAAACCACCTACACTATAGAGCCATTAAACTACAATGCTCTTTATCAGCCAGATGTGTGATTAGTTCTCGTACCATGTTAGCCATCCTGACTTTACAATACAGTGAATGTGGTATCCTTGTCAGTTGATTTTTGTGTTATTGTAGGATCTGATTTGGTGCAATAAAATTCCCCTCATTCATTCCCAGATGAAAGTCTCTAACTGCATTTTTTAATTACTGAGGTTCAGTCTCCTGCCTTTACACAATCCTACACTCACTGCAGAGAAACCAGATGATGTTAGGACAGAAACGATCGAAATAATCTAATGATCTTACACTTTCCAAACCAGGGTATCTGTTACTATCCTTTCTTCTTCAGTAGGATTTGAGGCCTTACTGATTCAAAGAAATGATGCAGCAGTTTTTAGGAGCAGACGCAGCAGAGACAGCATTCAGCTTTCAGGGGGAGCAGATGAGTTAAAGCAGAACATGTGTCAGATACAGTGGAACCCCGACTTACGAATACCCCATTTAACAAAAAATTCAAGTTAGAAGGCACTGAACGGCAATATTTCTGCCCGTGTTACGGCAAAATGCCCGCGTAACGAAATCCGCTGGCTCTAATTGGCTGAGCCCAGAATGCCTACAATGCCCACAATGCCTTCCGAATCATGTGACAACCCCCTTGGCTTTCGTACTTGCGCTTCGCTGTTCCACTTGAACGACGTATTGTTGTTGCAGTTAGCAATTAGCCTATAGCCTATTAGCCTATTAGCCGCGATGGGTGCTTCAACTTACGAAAATTTTCGACTTACGAAAGACCCTCGGGAACGAATTAATTTCGTAAGTCGGGGTTCCACTGTATCAGCGAGGAGGAGAAGCTCAAAAACAACCCGAGTGTTCAGCTGTTCATCAATGTTTTCACTGAGCAGCCACAGAGTTTTTATCCCAACACACCACAGTAATGGCCACTTTTCCATTTGCATGCAGAGACTATATCGTATTGCAAATTTTGATAATTACACAAAGTCTGATTATGTTGTTTCACCATTACTATGAGTCAGGCATTTAAATCTGCCAAATGGTCACATTTTAAAGACAGTGATTTCAGTGATGCATTAAAGATTGTGCAAGAACTGCATGATCCTAAGAGCATCACTTGTTTTTCTCCAATAAAACTATATTGCAGCTTTTATGTAAGGCAACATTTTATACAGCACAACATCAGATCCACATCTATAGAAAATATGAATTTCTGATTGACTATTTACTGCAAAATCGCTCGTCTCCAAGGGTTAACTAGACATGAATTTCACCTCCAAATGTTGCCGACCTCAAGACAGGATAAACTATCTGCAGCTGGAAAATTTAACTCTTTTTTTGTGATCCATATTTCAGCATCTTTGTACTGTATTCCACTCATTCATTCCCATTATCTTATTTAGAATATTTTCATTTTTTCAAGCCAAAGACATTGAACCAAGCATCTCATCTTTCAGGAAGTCATCATGCTATCACGTTTTTAAGTGTGCATAGAAGTCTGCAGTTTTGTATGATGAAACCACTGCTCCTCCATGTTAAAAGGAGACAGTTGAGGTTCCTCATCCATCTGTTCAGGGTGATTTCCAGACGTTCAGCTGGAATATCCCATTGTAAATAAAGAACCCATAAGCCTAGGAATGCCTTGGGATCCTCTAGAAGGAACTGGAAAGTGTTGATGTCTGGAATACCCTGTTTAACCAGCATGTACCATGATCCAACTATGGATAACTAGAAGATAATGGATGGATGATTGGAAACTCACTGCTTCAAAAGAAAAAATAACTCATAACTTCAACTTAAGAGAGGCAAGTTACACTAACTTTATGGTTTTGAGGGACCATTACTTAAGGATGAAAACTTAAGTATCAAAGTGGTCTGTTGCTAGGCAAATCTTTAAACTGTTCTTTGCCACACAAACACTAAAAACACATATGACAATATGTAGAATCAAAGTCTAAACCTAACATTAGAACCTAACACAAATAATTATACCAGCACTACTATATTAAGAATTTTTGTTAAACGTTAACAGTCCCCATTAATTTATGTGCTTCCAGTGAAAAAGTTTACTTTACTTAGAAAAACCAAGCAGAAATTATTAAAATAAAAGAATGCACAATAACACACTGCGAGACTAATACACTTGTTTGTCCTGAAACAGATTGCAAAGAGGACTTGCAGAAGTTGTGTGTGTGTGTGTGTGTGTGTGTGTGTGTGGCCTATATCACACAGGGAAACTTTTGTGCATAGTCATAGTGTCAAGAGTTCATGACACATTTAAGACAAAACAGTCTTTTCAAAAACAAACCAAATGTTATATAAAGGCAAATAAATAAATGAATAAAATACTTTCCTCAGCTGGCATACAAGAATAGTACCAACATGTTTACTGTTAATTTGAACATAGACAAAAGTTCCAGAAACTTTAAATTTGCTCAAAGTAACAAGTTATCCCAGCTTTACATCGGCTGAGTCATAAAATATTTTTGTCCATAAAAGTCCAAAAGTCTTTTTTTGCTGAACACTCGAGCAGAATGACAAAATGCCGTGGTCCTTGGTATTGCTATGTTTTATGTGTTGCAGTCCTGTTAACAGGAGTGAATACCGACTTCAGTCATTACAATCGCTTTAGTGCCTGACAGCCCTCGGTGTATAAATAGCCCTGCTGTCCCTTCAGTCTTGGTCAAAGTGTGTGTTGTGCCTTGGTTATTTCTGGATTTGAGTTTTGTATTTGCTTTTTGGGGCTTTAAATTATTCCTTCATGAAATGGTTTTATTATTTTTAAGTGTGCCTCCAGTGTCCTGAAATTAGATCCAAACCTCTGTACTCCACAGCATTTTGGCACGAAGTACAAAAATGTACTAATAGATTTGAAGTCAGGTTACATCTGAATGCTCTGCAGCTAAATATCAAGCTCTATGAAATGACCTGTAGGCACATACAAAAGTGTGATTCAAAAGAGATCCATGGAAAAATCTACATATCTTGAATCTACATTAATTAATTTTCAAATAATACAAATGTCTCAGAATAAAAGGACAGAATAATAATTATGATAATGGTTACGAATTACAAACCTTAGCATGCTTCTTAGCATCTGCTAATCACAACTAAACAACGTTTACAGATGATACAGGACGAAATGTTGCTGGTATTTGGTCATAAATCTGAGGCCTGTGGAAGTAAAATGCACTCTAACTTAAAACTGAAGTTTCAGATTTCAGTTCAGGTTTCAGGCTCAGGGTTTAGTTCCTCTACTTAAAGATAACAGCTAACAGTAAGTAACAATATTTGCATGCCGGTGTTCTGGGAATCCATCCTACCTGGCAAACCATCCTACCCGTTGTTTCTGCGCATGCGCACAACACGAAATTCAGTGGCAAACCGTCCTACCTTTGTGAATATTCGCTAGAAAAATACTCTGACCGGTAAAATTCACTGCCAAACCATCCTACCTTTGTGAATGTCACCTACAAGCATACTTAAACAGCTAAAATTTAGTGGCAAATCGTCCTACTTTTTTTCATCTGAGCTAGAAGCATGCTTTCATAGCTACATTTAAGTGGCGAACCATCCTACCTTCGTGAATATGAGCTGGAAGCATACTTTAACAGCTAAAATTCAGTGGCAAATCATCCTACCTTTGTTAATAACAGCTAGACACATACTCTGACGGGTAAAATTAACTGCCTAAACATGCTACCTTTGTGAATGTTACCTACAAGCATACTTTAACGGGTAAAATGAAGTGGCAAACCACCCTGCCTGTATGAATATGAGCTACAAACATACTCTGATGGGCAAAGTTAAGTGGCAAACCGTCATACCTACTTAAATTGGTGCTGGAATTACTCTGTGACAGCATAAATGTGCATAAACTACTTACGGTAGGACGTTTTGCCAAAGTAGGATGGTTTGTCAGAACACCGGCCTTTAGTAGGTATGTTTACCAAA
Source organism: Oreochromis niloticus (assembly GCF_001858045.2). NCBI lineage: Eukaryota > Metazoa > Chordata > Actinopteri > Cichliformes > Cichlidae > Oreochromis > Oreochromis niloticus. The sequence goes on from NC_031967.2 coordinate 35,052,532, forward strand.
GTTTTTAAACTTGCTCAATAAATTAAACCAATTTATTGGACAGTTGAAATGTTGCAGTGATCTATTATAATTCATCCTAAGGGGGGAAGTGAATGAGTGGATTAAATTTCAAGACTATCAGGCCAACGGCTATCACGACAGATCACTCATAACCACAAATGGCAATTTCATGGGAGCACAAAAGAGACAGTCAGACATTTGTCATGTACAAGAATAACTTCTTTGTTTTATGTAGACCATGACTGTGTGAAATCTCAGTTCATTTAACAAGATTTCTGTTTTTTTATCAGGTCACCTAAATATAAGAACCTGGATGTTACTATAATCTGAAGTGTAAACTGAAGCTGCAACTGAAGCCGAGCGAGGAAGCGTCTCATAGGATAAACTCTGCTGAAAGACTGCGGGTATCTATAAACACAGAAGTGCTTTACTGGAAACACAGTCGGCATACTTTCTGGACTGCTTTAACTCTTCATGTTGCTCACATCCTCATCTCCCCTCTCTCCCTCTTCCTCTAGGTCCGTCTCTTTTTCCTGTAAGCTCTTCTTTCTCTGCCCCACCCCATGAAAGATAATCAGAGGTCACTTTCAAATAATAACTTCTCAGCTGTTTTTTTTTTTTCCCTTCAGGCCACCTGAGAAAGACGTCCGTACCTTCATAGGTGACGCTGCAGTAGGCATCACTGATGTCATCGTCCGGCGTTTGCAACCGCTCTGCACACAGAATGAACACGCGTAGCATGGCTCACACACACACACACACACAGCTGTCAAATCCCAGCAAGAAGCACACTGTGATCCATATGAGGGTGACAATATAGAAAAGTATCCTTAAAATAAAAAGAGATCCATGGCGGTGAAAGAGAGAGGGCAAAATGAGAATAAGAGACACAACGAGTCAGAACTGAGAGAGCGAGTGGTCGATCTGCAGCTCTCAGCTGTCTCCCTCACTCCCCACAAATGCGAGACAAACGCAGCACAGTCCATAGTGCACTATAGCTGACTCATTCACACACACACACACACACAAGCCCGTTCAGCTATATTAGTGAGGACCTTCATTGACGTAATGATTTCCCTAGCCCCTTACCCTAACCATAACCATTAAAAATGAATGCCTAATCCTGACCCTTACCCTAAACCTAACCATAACCTAATTGTAACCCTGACACTAAAACCACATTTTGAGCCTCAAAAAGGCTTTCACACTTGTGAGGACCGGTGAGTGTGTCCTCACAAGTGACTGTTGGTTCTCACAAGTATAGTAGAATGCAGATTTCGGTCTTCACATAGATAGCTAGACAGGAACACACACACACATACACACTGTCCTTTCAATCACAGCTGGCTTAAAGGGCCAGTAAGGCACACAAACACACACACTTATGCGCACACACACACACACACACACACACACACACACAATGGCCTTTAGTTTTTTTTACCTCAACAGAATCAGCATTCAAACACTGCCAACTTAAACCAACACATGGGCAGCTAGAAAATGTGCCAGTTGATGCAGATGCAACAAAGCAAGGTGTAGTTCAATCAAAGATGATCTTTAAAGGTGGTGTAGAGCAACTATAGTTGCTGGGTTCACTGTCACAATCTGTGGATTTCTCATGAATTATCCCCCCCCAATCGCTCCGAGATTTGAAGTACACTAAAGACACCATTCTGTGTAGTCAAGTTAATTCAGACTGAAAGTTATTGGGACACCCAACTGTCCAGCAGAGGGCAGCAATATCACGGAAAAGCCTTGAATAACAAGGACGACACTAAATACAACTTGGCTGAACCTCTTCCAGCCCCACCCCTAAAAGAAATTAATATGCACTTGTAGTTTTGAAGAAAACTGTTCCTATTTATGTCCTCCTAAGGCCCAGGAAGGTTTTCCTTCCCACTGTCGTCAAGTGCTGGTTCTTGGGAATGGTCTGATTGCTCTGGTTTTATATAAAGTGCCTTGAAGCGATTGTGTTTTGAGATTTGTCTCTATATAAATAAAGAGTTGAATTGAATAGACTTTAATAAAGCCCACTGGAAGGAGAGAACTGTCTTAAACAGAGTGCAGCAAGGCTGTCATGGAAAGATGACTCCCTTCCTGTATGGCAGCTGAGAAACCAAATCCCACAACTTCAGAGCCCTGGCTCACACAATACTTCTTATCCACAATGAAGTTTGAGGGTCATTAATTTGCTTCTTCCCCAGCTCCTCAAAACCTGGAATGTCCTGTGTCTGACCTTCCTCCACCTCCACCTCATCTCCTGACAGCTCTAAGCATGACTCCACCTCCACAGTTCTGAGGAAAATCCTTTCTGTCTCACTCAACCATCATATAACTCTGGGATCAAACTAGAACTTCTGTCCACTTCAAGGGACAGAAGATTAACTGCTTTTTCACTCATTTTAGCCAATTCCTTGTTCCTGACAATTTTCAGAGAAAGTGAATGAGCCAGCGTTGAGTCAACACAAAGTGTTGCAAAATCGATTTAAAAAACAGAACAAAACAAACAAAAAATTTTGTTTCTTTAGTTGAATCTAAGGTAAATGCCAAAACTAGCACAGTTTGACATCATAAAATAGCAGCGCTGTGCCAACAAGGTGATTCATTGGCATACCATTTTTAAGGAAGAGAAACTGAGAATAAGGCTGAGGTGTGCCAAATTACTCGATTAAGCCAACTTCAAAACCAACTCGAAAAACCATCTGACCTTATTGAGTAATAAATCCAAATTAGAACGCTTTATCATCAAGAATTTCAAATGTTGATAGATAGATAGATAGATAGATAGATAGATAGATAGATAGATAGATAGATAGATAGATAGATAGATAGATAGATAGATAGATAGATAGATAGATAGATAGATTCTTTATTTAGCAATAAAGAAAAATCTATCAATAAGTTTCCTAGTTTCCAATGGTCTGGGTCTTGGGGGTAGCAGTGTAAGAAAATATGAGCAGATCTTCTTCTAAGGGGACACCAAGGTGTTCGGAATGAGGGATGAAGATATTGGGATTAGATAAATACACTTTTAAATTCCAAATAAAGTCAGACTAAAAAATAAGTGTGATACTTTGTCATTGAGTCAAACACTACAAATTGTTTGACTCAGTGTATGTAACAATGTAATCTAGACGTAAAGACTCTTCATGTGACTGGCTTCATTCCAGTCTCTGCCTCGCATGACTAAAGTTTTACCAACTCACAAATGAGAGAAGGCAGAAAAGGAATTGGAACTCGTGACTTTTTTGGAATTTGCTTCTCTTCTACCAGCTAAACCTTCAGCAGAAGCTTACAAATAATGCAGTAAATAATAAAGCTAAATGAAAAAATCCTGCATATGTTCAGTAATGGGGTCAAGCTGCAAGCAGACATGGGGGAATTTTGTTTCTCTTCTATTTATAGTTTGACCCACTGGGCTGCAGTCATCTACACATTTAGGGTGAGCATGTAGAGAGCTTACGGGAAGCATGCTGACTTCAGGGAGCAGGGATAAAAATAATGTGTGTGTGTGTATGCGTGTGTGTACTGCTGTGAATGTTTCTAAAGACTACTGAAGAGGAAAAACTACAACATGATGAAGTAATGTCATATTACAACATATGTAATGCCAACTAATTTGACTGATTAGACCACCACTGAATATAATGTTACATACATAAATTAACAGTATTGCTAATTACCAAAATCATGAGTTTTATGTTTCTGTAATGGTTAATTCACCAGTATGCACTCTTAATGTCTTTAATCAGAATGACATTTTTAATGCTAAAATGTAATTGTTGCTAATATCTATTAATTTTCAGAATCAATGTATTACAAAAAATTCCTAAGCAGAAAAACAGTTTTATTATGAGACATTAATTCATCCGGTTTAGGTATAAAAATATAAATTCAGTTTATCTTTTTTAGCACGAATAATATATCTATCTATCTATGTATAGATAGATAGATATGTACATATATAGAGAGAGATATTTTTTAATTTTTTTATTTTGTCTGATAAAAAAATGTCTACTGATGAATCTGTTAACGACACTGTGTGCATCACCCAACATCTTCAATCACTTTAATTAGAAGATATTGGTCCTATAAATGCTCCTCTCTCCGGAGAGGCTGACATAATTAGATTTCCTCTCAAATTGTTATTTGTTTACATAAATAAATCATGTATAATATAAAAAGATGTATTTACATTTTGATTGGAAAATGGAGAAGCTGACCCGCTGTGTGTGCTTGACTTTCCTTCTGTTTAAGAACGTTTTTTTTAGACAGGTGAAAGTTACGATAGGCCTTTGTGACTCCACGGGTATCATTCTCATTTTGCAAGAATCAAATCCTGGATAAACCTGTTATGTCAAGAAGTGGTTTTGAATTAGTGATTAGTAGTGATCTGTTACTTACTCATGGTGTTCTCACAGAAAGTTAGATGATCTAAGAGTCTTCCTTAGTTAATCAGATGAACTCAGAGAAAACACAACATTAGACAACTTCTGTGCCAGCTATTAATTCCCTAACTAACCAGGACGTATCTGTGTTATCGCACAGCTGTTTCGTTTGCTTTCAATCCCTATCTAACATTTATAGCAAAAACTGCCGTCCCTGGGTGGGCTCGAACCACCAACCTTTCGGTTAACAGCCGAACGCGCTAACCGATTGCGCCACAGAGACCACGCTCCTGTCGCTTTACCAGATGTAACAGATCCAGTAAAAGTGTCACAAATATTCCGTATGACGGACTCAATGTCTGGCCTCAATATTTTTTTAATTAATTTGCAGCGACATAATTTCATCTGCACCCCTGTGTGTCAACCTCACATTGCCTGTTCTCCAGGAAAACGTTGGAAAACAGGAGACCTCTGTTTGCTCAGATTTTTTTTAAATTGAGTTTGGCACATTTCTTTTATGCAAAATAAAACAGGAATTTCGCCCGCAGATTTGCACCTGTACTGGGGGAACACAGACATGTACATACGGGACATACACATTTGTGTTAAACACTTGATAACATGAACAGACGACATGAAGAAACCCTGACATAAGATTGCGAGTGCTCGTACGGGATTTGAACCTGAGACCCAGCCGTTGCGAGACTCATACCCCTACGCAGAGGTATGATGCCAGGGTTAGGCGTGAAAGGAAGCATATGATGAGCTGTGGCGACCCCTACAGAGAAAAAAGATGAACAGCACTTGATCCACACAACCAGTTTCTACCTTTTAAAAGCCAGACAGATGAAGGATAGAGCTGTGTCTTTGATTCTGGAGAATATGACAAGTAACATCCCATTTCATCCAGCGCTGATTCACAGGTAACAGGATTGATAAGATAAGATAAGATAAGATAAGATGATAAGATAAGATAAGATAAGATAAGATAAAACTTTATTAATCCCTCGGGTGGGTTCCTCTGGGAAATTCGGTTTCCAAAAGCACAGCACCGACAGAAGTTACAGAGCGTGAGCAGGATATTATATATATATATATACACATATAAATACAGAGACATATATAAATAAAATATACGAAGGGGATAAAGAGAATAAATAGGAATAAAAAATAAAAATAAAAATACAAGTGAATTGCACATTTCAAGTATTGAAGTCTATTGCACCGTTGACTATTAACAAAAGTATTGCACAAAAGGTATGGCACAGTGAAGTGAAGAGGCACTACAGCTTAGTTGTTCCCCCCTCCTTTGTCCTCCTGCTTCCCCTCCCTCTCCCCTCCAGAGAGGAGTTAAACAGTTTGGTGGCGTGTGGGACAAAGGAGTTTTTAAGTCTGTTGGTTCTTGTCTTTGGGAGAAGCAACCTGTCACTGAACAGACTCTTCTGGTTGTTTACGACCGTGTGCAGAGGATGTCCAGCATTGTCCATAATGTCCAGCAGTTTTTTTAGTGTCCTCTTCTCTGCCACTGACACCAGAGTGTCCAGCTTCATGCCGACCACAGAGCCAGCCTTCCTGATCAGTTTCTCCAGCCTGGATGAGTCCTTCTTTGCTGTGCTGCTCCCCCAGCACACTACAGCGTAGAAAAGTACTCCAGCAACCACTGGCTGGTAAAACATCCTCAGGAGCTTCCTGCAAATGTTAAAAGACCTCAGCCTCCTGAGGAAGTACAGTCGGCTTTGGGCTTTTTTATACAGGTGCTCTGTGTTGCATGACCAGTCCAGTTTGTTGTCCACCCACAGCCCGAGGTACTTGTACTTGTTGACCACCTCCACCTCCTCCCCCTCTATCTGAACCGGCAGTGGACCTTCTCTGGACCTCCCGAAGTCCACAACCAGTTCCTTAGTCTTTGAGGTGTTGAGTTGCAGGTGGTTTGTGTGATTGAGTCCGGTATTTGAACCTAGGACCTCTCACACCCACAGCAACAACCATGGACACTAATGAATGAGCATCCTAGTGATGCTGAGTAGAAAACATCAGTAGTAGTGACACTATAACAAGCCACTCTGTGATACAAAGCAAAGTCCATCAGAAGAGAGACTTGTTTAAGTGTTACGTCAACTCAAATGCAGCTAATGGAGAAAAATGCAGGACTGACTGTATACAGGGATGTTATGGTGGGCAGCTAGAAACAATAGGTGTGAATGAGCAAGACTAGATGCATCACTCTTTGTGTTTCTTTGATCTGAAAATAAGTCCTCTGTGCTATACAAAGCATGCTGATGAGAATTAAAACCAATATTCGTACATTCACTTCAGCTTCAGGTTCCTGGATGTCAACTTTACAGAGCATCCTAACAACCTCCAAAAGTGACAAAAAGGCCCTCCAGTGTGCTTTGGAAACAGGACAAAACATAGTCAGCTAAGAGCTGGCATCTCTGGGTCATCTTTACACCACTTGTGTGAAGAGGACTGGGGGAATCCATAAAGATGACAAACACCCAGGACACCATTTGTTCTCTGCTTCCATTTATAAAAACCATCCAAACACACACAAACGGACTGAAACACAACTTGTTCCCTAGGACTGTAGCACTGCTGAACCTGACACCGCAGTACCTATGTACCACCCTCATGTGCAACAGTTTTCCGCCCAATTCCACATCCTACCCCTTACCCACATACCTACTATATTTTATAATATGTAAATAAAGTTCACTTTTCTACTGCTCAACACCAAACAACTAAAAGCCTCAGGATACACATAACATATGTATACACATAGCCTGCAAATACCTCATGTTCAGTCCATGCACATGATTGTTTTTTCTCATATCTTATTCGTACTGGGTATTTGTAAATTTGTAAATATAATGCAATGTGTGAAGTATGTTTTACTTTCTCTTACACAATAAATTATATTTAAATATTGTAATTTGCATTTATATTCACACCAGTATATTTGTGTAAAAGCTTTCTGTACCATGTGAGGAATTATTGTCTTAATTTCGTTATTTTGTAATAATAATAATAATAATAATAATAATAATAATGACAGACCAACGGGTGTTTTCTACGTCTGTCCTCGTGCTTTTAATGTGTCTGAGCGGCCTTTATTGTGAAAAGCAGAGGCGGAAGCAACCTGTTGACCGGGGTCGGCTGCTCGTTGCAGAGGGTCATTCACATACTGGACATGGCGGGTCGGGACCGGGTCGTTCACCTGCTTAGGCAACTCGAGCGCGCGGCGTAAGTTAAATTCGAACCGGAAATGGATTCAGCCAGACTGAAAAGAACTGTTACTGTTTTCCTTCGAGGGGCGGAGACAGAGTGTGCCAGAGTCCGCTCAAAGATAACAGTTTTTGAGTTTTCCGGTTAAAGTTCAGTTTAATTGAGGGAAGAGCTCAGGAGGCCACAAGTTCTGGATCAGAGGAGGGTTCTTTAAAATCCGGCGCATCTGTGAAAAACATGTTTCATTGAAAGATTTTTTAAATTAAAACTCCTATTTACCCGTGGTCAAATGTGACTCCATACATTTCCGCTGAAAAAAAGGGAAATTTGAGTGATTTCTGGGAGCACATGTGACCAGGTAGAGGTGTAAAGCTGCACCTGGACTATCTAAAGATGCTTTTAGAGCCACTTTCACATTCTCTCATGTAAATTGTCAGTGCATCCTCACATTTTGCACAGTTTCTAACAGTTTGATGCCTAATGCTCGCTCTGATATCCTTGTGTTGGTGTTGTTCCTGAATCAACAAAACTAATCTTGGTCCAGGTTCAACATTGCAAATGACCAATCACATTGTAGTGGTGTCATAGCTTTCTCGATGTGGAAACATCGTGACACTAACATAAAAACCTAACGGTCCCCTTTTTGGATGTTTTCATGAGTGGACATCGGCAGTTTGGGTTCAAATACTGAACCCATCTTTGTCAGGTTGGAGGAAGAATGACAAGGAAATGCTTCCTGTGCATGAGATGTTCAGGAGCCACTGCACAAACTCAACTGCTGAACCTTCTCTAAATGTGCAGATTTGTGACTGGACTCCTGCTCTGTGTGTCTCTGTGTGAACAGGTGCAGATGTCCTGCTCACTCCAACACCTTCCACCAGGGTAACCTGCACTCATCTACACATCATTCATGTATTCATCAGTCTCTGAAAAGGAAGACAGCTGCATCCTGATCAATGTGGATCCGTAACTGATGGCTTGGTTTCTATCTCTGTAGGTGTCACAGCGGCACCCTGCACCGTCCGGAAAACTGACTATGCCTTTGAGGTAACATCACACCAGACTCTGTTTAATAAGTGTCTGATTTAAGAAGTTCAGCTTGAAGGCTGTTAGGAGATGTAAATCATTAATGTGTGTCAGCTCAGAGTTCAGCTCACATTCAAATGAAGCTTCTTTCATTTTTTTAATCAACTGATGGATTCAACCAACCACAGAATGAGAACTTAAAGTTTTGAATGTTTTCCTGGATTCATCTGCAGAGGTAGCTAAAACTGTCAGCTCTCCAAACTGAGCTCCTCACTTTTCAAAGATCCACAAAGTAGTTCCTTTAGTCTGTGGGATTGCTCTGAAAATGCAGGCTGAATGAGAGTTTAGGGTGTATAAGGGTATTACGTTCTCGTGCTCTGACTCTCCTGTTTCAACCATCATCTGGCTGCTCGTAGGATTAAATGAAGACATGTCCCCTTCTCTGTCTGTCTGTTCTCCATCGCTTATTTTGTCGGCTTGAAATGAGTTTCATTTGAAGCTTTGACCTGTACAAATACAGGAGAGACTAAAAATCAAAGCAGCATGAAAGCTGCAGTTCTTCTAACATCCAGCAGAGGGTCTAATGAGTAACTTAGTCCCCATAGACTTCAATGTTGACATGTCCAACTTTCCAGCAGAAATAGTCCCAACATGTTTACACAACTTATTTTAGTACAAACTTTGCGGCTCGCATGTTACACATGGATCTGTTGATCTAGAACTACCTCCCAAACCACCATATCTGTATTTCCTGTGGTGCATTAACGGGAACTGACACCTGTGACCTCCACCTACAGACTGTTGAGGTTGTCAAAAATTCTTGCTCCAACTTTTGAGTTTGTATAAGTTCTTTGATGCTGCTCATCTCATCTTTGTTTCATGCAAAGTCTGCACAGTGGCATTTTTAGCCCTTAGCCGTAAAAGGCTGATGGGGTATTATTGGCACCCTGTTGGACAGGCCATGGCATAGACCCACAAGTTTGTGAACACAGTAACTCAAGAATGAGGTGATATAGGATTTTCAGATTGATACTATAGGTGCATCTATCTTGGATAAATACGTAAGGTCACTGGGTCATAAGGATTTCTGTGGGTGAGGTCACAATCCTCAACTTTATGTGTACCACCATCAGTCTTGACTTGCTCGTCTTTGTGTGGACAGTCTTTACCCCAATGAAAAACAGACTGATAAACTACACACTTATATCCCTTTTCCATTAGCACCTACTCAGGTAGGTACTGCACTCACTCTTTTTATTTCCTTCAGATGGCGAGTTCCAACATCCGCTATGGAGAAGGAGTCAGCAAAGAGATCGGCATGGTAACCGTCTTCATCCTCCTCATTGCTGTCATGTGATGGTCAGATAGGATTTTTTCTTTCTTCTTTTAATGTGATGCATTGAGAAGGAGTGACCAATGTGACTCTCTGTGTTGTCCTTCCTATCATTGTGGCTGTTCGCTGTTCTCTGTGTGCAGGACCTGCAGAACCTCGGCGCAAAAAACGTCTGCGTGATGACAGACAGGAACTTGTCCCAACTTCCTCCAGTGAAGGCTGTTCTGGAGTCTCTAGTGAAAAACGGAGTCAAGTACAAAGTCTATGACAATGTGCGTGTCGAGCCAACGGACTCCAGGTGGGTTCAGTGAGGTCGCTGTCACAAGTGACGGTCTGATTAATGATTGGCTGTCAGATGAAGAGAAAAAAAACATGTCTTTGTGTCCAAAATGTCTCATCAGAGAGGAAAGAAGAAAGTTCATCAAAGCCTGGCTCTGAGTCTGCTCACATACCTACATAGGGGCGTTTCACAGGGTCACATGACTCTTCCTCCTCACAGAATGAACTGTGTGCACATCAGAGTGCTGAAATACTTAAGCAGTGTGTTAATGACAGACAATCAGTAAGTAAATGAATAAGTTAATTTATCAGATGAAATGACCTCAGCTCGATCTCTTTCAGCTTTAAAGATGCCATCTCCTTTGCTAAAAACCACGCCTTTGATGTGTTTGTGGCGGTGGGCGGTGGCTCGGTGATCGACACATGTAAAGCAGCCAATCTGTACGCGTGTCACCCCGATGGCGACTTTCTGGACTTTGTCAATGCTCCGATTGGCAAAGGGAAGCCGGTGAGTGGAGCTGTGAAACCGCTGATTGCAGGTATGACGCGTCCCGCTTTTTTTCCTTCTTCCTCCATCTTTGTGGCTAACTTTGGGTTTTTGTGTCCAGTTCCCACAACTGCAGGCACCGGCAGCGAGACCACCGGTGTCGCCATTTTCGACTACGAGCCCCTAAAAGCCAAAACAGGTATAAAAATAGGGATATAAAAGCATATCAAAAGTTGATTTTCCTCTTTGAGATGTTTTAGAAAGGCAATCAATGAAGATAGAAATCATAAATCAGCCAATAGAAACCAAGCTGCTGGAGCTGTTATTCATTATCCAAGTTCTTATGATGGACCCTGAGCTGTGATTGGCTGTTTATGCTCAGGAATTGCCAGCAGAGCCATCAGACCCACGCTGGGCATCGTGGACCCGATGCACACACTGAGCATGCCTGAGAGAGTCGCCGCCAACAGTGGCTTCGACGTCCTCTGGTCTGTCTGTACTTATGAAGGACATTTATTCATTTTCTGTCTTTTTTGCTTCCTTTCACTGTGAAATTCATCATTATTATTTTTGTTATTATTATTATCATTAATATAATTATTATTCACTGTGATGGTGGCGTGTTCCCTTCATGTTTTTCATAGAGGTAGACCCAACCTGACCTGAGACACTTCCATCTCACTGATTGATCTCTGCCTTTCAGTCATGCCCTGGAGTCATACACCGCCCTGCCCTACGACCAGAGGAGACCCTGCCCTACAAACCCCATCAACCGCCCAGCCTACCAGGGCAGCAACCCCATCAGTGATGTCTGGTCCCGCCATGCTCTCCACGTGGTCACCAAGTACATGAAACGGTACGGCCCCAACTACAACTAAAGTATATCCATAATATGTATTCATTCAGCTGAATTCATTTGTAATTGAAGTAAGTCTTGACTGATTGATTACAGAGCTGTGCGGGACCCTGAGGACCTGGAGGCTCGTTCCAGCATGCACCTGGCCAGCGTGTTTGCCGGGATTGGCTTTGGGAATGCCGGGGTTCATCTGTGGTAAGACTAAGACTGAGATTTCCTGTAATCCTGCATGCAGGCTGTTTGCGCTCATCAGCTGATTTTCTTTTGAAATTTGTTTAATTATTTAGTTTGTTTCTAATAACTGCAAACTTTTCCTTGAACTTCATCAGTGAGAATGGAAATCAGGCTTTGAAGGGGATTTTTAGCATGGATCTGTTTCTGCAGCGTTGCAGTAGAGACAGCTGATCGTGGTTTTAAAATGTCACCTGTGATTGTAGGTGTTCTTTAACACTTTGGTGACATCACATTGAAACTTTAGGGACAGTTTAAGGCCTTATTTACAGTGATGAGTGGATGAAATGCACTGAAAATGTAGAAACGCCAGCAAACAATGCAAAAGCACACAAAAGGCATTGGAAGTTCAATAGAAGGGAAAAGGAAAAAAATGGATAACAAACCAGAAGTGTTTTTGTGGAGTCGATGTATATTTTCCCATTTGAGCTGAACTGATCCAGATCTTTTCGTGAGCGTTTCTAAATAAACCTGTTTGTGGTTCCCTCCTTTCAGTCACGGGATGTCCTACCCCATTGCAGGAAACGTCAAGACTCACTCAGCCAAGGGTTACAACGTGGAGCACCCCCTAGTGGTGAGTGATCATTACTGGACATCACAGCTGGCACTGCAAACAGATGTTCTTGGCTGAGATCACAGGTGTAGTGCAGCTAGAGGGAAGGTTTTTATTTGCCAAGAGGGAAAAAACATTTCCACAGTTATTTATTTAGGATTTATCCTGTGTGAGTGCTGCATTATTACAAACTGAACTGTGTGTGAAACAGCTGACCTGTACCATGAACACAATTTATTGTCTGATTCTAGGCCTGAGTACATGAAGGTGCTGTTACTGTGACATGTGGACAATTGCGTGCCTTTATTTTTCTGCAGGTACTTTTTAAAGTCTAACACACATCGTTTGGAGCGATAAGGTTATGGGTATTTTTTTATAATACAGTGCTTTAAAGTTTGATTAGACATGGCGTAACAGCTGGATTTGGTTTACTTACAGTAAAGTCAAGATTGAAGATTAAATTGGTAAAAACGGCAATGAAAATATACATAAATAGAAATGAAAGAGCACCAGTCTCTCCAATCAAGATACAAGAAACCTGTTTTTTCCTCAGGCTCATAAAATTATTAATGATCAATTTTTCAGAGTATGACTTATTACCCTCGGCCCCAGTAAACAGCAAGTACTTGTAAAACAAATCGCTATAAGCTCTCCTTTGTCCCAACATCTATTGTACTTTGGAGTCACATCATCATGTACTTGAATGTTTGCTGGGGCTGTATTAAGAGAAACACATTTTTACTAATTAGATAAGTAATTTACTTCTCGAGTTTTGGAGCTTGTTTTCACATGCAAGTGCTGCTATATTTAGTACTGTTTGGCCACGTGGGACAATAAAGTTGCTTCTTATCGTAACACAGTCACATTAACAGATGAGGTTGATACACATTTCTATCTGGTGTGTGTGAGTCTAAAAGAAACAAGAAACTGTAGGAGAATGGTGTGTTGAGCAAAGTCCCACAAAAACATTTAAATTATGACCCGATTTCTGTGCAGAAATGAGACTAAAACCCTGAAACATAGTTAACTTCAGTTCTGCTGGTTTAAGCAGAACGGGGCTCAGCTATAAACACGCAGGGTCAGGAGAGAGTGAAGAGCTATGGGTTTGTTTATTTTAAAGGGACTGTTGCTTCTTGGTTTTTAGCATATAGATATAAAAGTATATCATTAGCAAACATTTATAAGTTAAACTACAGGTACAAATTTCAGTTAAATTATTTATGTACAAACTGACCAACAAAAAACTTGAGGTACTCTGGCATTATTATGAGGTTTTTAGTGATATTTTATTAATTACTCACATGTTGTGATGAGAATAATGCAGAATTAAAAATTCAGCAGAAATAAGTGAAGTAGAGAGATGGCATCAACGGTGGAAAGACTGAGAGAAAAGACACCAGGGAGGGAGGGAGCTGTGAGCAGCATGGAAGAACTGATGAGGATGGTCAGACAGATGACTTCATATTCTTAAATTCATTCTGACATTTGATCGCTTTGCTTAATTAGAGCTGAATGATGGTCAAACAAGGTTAGAAACAAAGGATGACTCAAACGTGGCCAATGCTCTGGTGCTTAAACAAAACACTACACCTCTGACTGAGATGGACCTGTGCAGGTTCCCTGAGGAACTCCACACAGAACTTTACTTTGTTTCATACTCAACCTGTGCAGCTTTTAAATAAAATGTTCTGTTAAACTTTGTGTTTTCAGCCTCACGGGCTCTCCGTTGTCCTTACGTCTCCGGCCGTCTTCAACTTCACAGCCCCGATGTGTCCGGAGCGCCACCTTGAGGCCGCAGAGATCCTCGGTACCTGAACGCCTCACGCTAGGTCATATTACATTTAGTATAATACAGACTGTGTGGAATGTCTACTTTATTTATACAGCCAAACCAAAAGGTTTCCAGACTTCAATGAGCCAAATAAAATCACTCAGTTAGAAAAAAGACAGAAATACACTGGAGAGGAACATCCAACAACAACAGGGCACACAAACAGTGAAACATCAAACATCCAAGGCAATCAGCGGGACCTTAAATGCCTCCACTGAGAGACTTCAGTTATTTAAGAATATTGAAGGTATTCAAAAATAAGGTTTATAAGGGCTCTTTGTACCTTTTTAAAGAAGTCTAAAATAGAATTTTTTTTAAATTTTTCTTTCTTTCTTTCTTTTTTTTTTTGCAGTAGTAGCACTTTATTTCTTCAGCTATCAATAGAAAATATCCAAATTCCCCAAAACTGCCATCACTCTTTAAAAATTGTGCAGTAACAGACTTTCTCTGCGCTATGTTCAGGTGCAGATATCCGGCAGGTGAAGAGGGAGGATGCGGGTGCCGTTCTGGCCGACACGTTGCGTCAGATTCTGTTTGACCTGCATGTGGAAGATGGACTGGGAGCTGTGGGATACACCAAAGACGACATCCCGGCACTAGTGAAAGGAACTATCCCTCAGGTGGGTCAGAGTCCCCCTTCATTTGTGTACTCCTGGGTTAAACTGTGAATTTCTTGAGTCATCCCATATGTTTTACATTAAGACATCAACCTCTTTCTTTTGATGTCACTTCTATCCCCAGTTTGCTTCCTTGTGACGATTATTCAAGACCTTAGTGCTTAGGGTGTGACAGGTCCTGGGTTCAGATCCTGGGCGAGCTCAGAGGCTACTTGCTTTGTATGTTTTTCCTCAAAAGCATGTGCAATGTGTTTTCTGGTCTGAATGTTAGAAGGGTATTAAACTGTCCAGACAGAGTGGAAGGCCCCGTAGTATTGTGTTTTGTCCCCATGTAATCTTTTAATGCTCGATTGTGCAAGCTATTTTTTAAGTGACATGTTCGGACTGCATTATGTGACCATTGCACTTTGATAAATTGGTTTTCTATGCTTGTTATTCATAGACTTCTTTGATTCTTTGAATTAGCTGATTTCATATCTGCAAATGTGATATAATGTGAGAGAGTGAAGGACACAGGACCAGGGTGGACCAGGTTTAGGCCTGGTGTCCTTCAGAAGGAGGTGTTATTTGTAACGTGGCTTTAAGGAGATATTTGTTTGGATAGATGTGTTGATGTATGTTTTGTCTTCTGGTTTGTTTCCAGGAGCGAGTGACCAAGCTGTCTCCCAGAGCGCACACGGAGGAGGATCTGAGTCGGCTCTTTGAGGCCTCCATGAAGCTCTACTAAACTCAGCTGCAGTTCCTCCCACAGCCACCAGAGGATGCAGTTCTGAGTCTAAAAACCCCTCACAGGCTCAAAATCAACAGTTTGAGCTTTGATTAGAAGATTCTTAGAAATTATTATTGAGCTCATCCTTTAAATTCTTTGAAATGATCACCGATTCAAACGTATTGAGCCTCTAACTACTCATAAACAAACTGTGTTCTAGTTTTAATTTGAGAAACTTTTAGAAAGCTGAGTGAAATCATATTAAAGATGTGGTAATTTTATGGAAATAATGAAGACAGAGTTTTGTTTTCTCACATTTAATCTGCTCTAACAGACGAATTATTTTATAAAATCCTGCTTCAATATCAGAAAGTATCAGGTGTGTATTAGATGTAACATTTTAAGGCTTCTGCTGCAGAAACTCAGATTCTGATGAGTTGCTCAGTCTGGTAGCAGTTCAAATAAAGAAGCTCAGCACTTTGAGTATGTTTTTCTGGTTGTTGTCTGATTTTATTTTTTTTTTAATTACAAGATCAAATTGTATGCATTTATTTCATATGTTTGACAATCCCGAGCCTACAGTAGTACAGAGAAGACCCTAACATTTAAACAACCTCCTGTGAGTAAGTACTTGGCGACAGTGTGAAGGAAAAACTCCCTTTTAAAAGAACAAGACCTCCGGCAGAACCATGTGCAGTGAGGTGCAGTCATCTGCTGGTTGGGGATGAGGGGAGGAAGACACTCCTTCACATTTACACAAATGATACATATTTGATGTTTAATAATTTGACATTATTTTTTTTCCACTGATGGATTGATTGTTTTGCCAACTTGCCAAATTATTTTGCTTGCTTGCCGAACTATTGACTGATGCCAGTTTGTTTAGTTAATATTTTGTTCAACTGATTACTTGTGTCTATTTAGTCAAAGAGAGCAGCTTTAAACACAACATGTTAAAGTCTGAATTCTCACAAAAGATGACTGAAACGTTGATTAAAGTATGACTGTCAGCATGAAGCTTTGTGCTGGTGTTTGATTGGTCGCTGTCAAAGCTGCTCATTAAAAACAGCATTTGACATCTGACCTGGTTAGATTGTCTTGTTGTTTAGTCTCAAATTCTAGTTTATCATGTTTTTCCTGTAAAGCTCCTTGATGTCAGCTTCTCACACTCTCTCCAGAGGTTTGTTTTGGTTGTTTAGTCTCTTTCTCTGCCTTCAGTGAATTATAATTTTCCATAAAACCTTTCATATGTGTACTCCTGTGTTAAACTATGAATTTCTTGAGTCATCCCATATGTTTATTTATTAAGACACTAACCACTTTTTTTTATGTCACTTCTATCCCCAGTTTGCTTCCTTGTGATGATTATTCACTTCCTTAGTATGACTGTAAACAGTGAACTACCTGCTTGGCCTTTTCCCTCAGACTCCAGTTTCAGACATGTTTCCTTGAAAGTGTGATAGCTCTGGAGCCGTTCATTAATCGTTCAATTTGATTTTGTAGGTTCTTGTCTTTTTTATGGTGCAAATCTGCTCAGTGTTTCTTCATACAGGGGCGCACTTCTTAAAATGTGCAGCATTACATACAAGTGATGGAGCTGGAGGAACGTGTGTTTGGTATTGAGTCAGTTTTAAATCAGATTCATAGAACCTGTTACAACATCTAGGCTGTGAGATTATGTTAGATGTGGATCAGCTGCAAGTTTCTTTAGACAGGAATAGGAAGGGGGGTTTGTAGCTTGTTGATATAGGTTTAGCATTCATGCTTAGGGTGTGAGAGGTCCTGGGTTTAGATCCTCAGAGGCTACTTGCTTTGTATGTTTTTCCTCAAAAGCATGTGCAATGTGTTTTCTGGTCTGAATGTTAGAAGGGTATTAAACTGCCCAGACAGAGTGGAAGCCCCATTTTATTGTGTTTTGTCCCCATGAAATCTTTTAATGTTCGATTGTGCAAGCTATTTTTAATTGACATGTTTGGACTGCATTATGTGACCATGGCACTTTGATAAATTGGTTTTCTATGCTTGTTATTCATAGACTTCTTCAATTCTTTGAATTAGCTGATTTCATATCTGCAAATGTGATATAATGTGAGTTTACTGCATGTTTGGTAAAATATTTTCCACAAGGACAAACATTCAGCCCGAGACACCTTATGCAGTTGGAAGAAAACATAAAAAATAATATCTCTCTCTCTCTCTCTCTCTCACTTTCTCTATTTTGTGATGTAAATCTCTGTCCCATTATGTAAGGTTATAAAAGATTTGAGTCCACTTTCTCTTAGCAGAAGAAACCCTTCTCTGTCATTATATCTTGAACATTTACAGTTTGTAACACAACAATTTGTGTTCATCTAGTGCAGATCTTACTCCAGAAAAGGACTGAAGAAGAACAGTTAAAGCTCTTCTTGGTAAATTATCCTAATGTGAAAGAGCAAGCCCTTTGGCGACAGTGGGGAGGAAAAACTCCCTTTTAACAGGAAGAAACCTCCGGCAGAACCAGGCTCAGGGAGGGGCGGGGCCATCTGCTGCGACCGGTTGGGGTGAAAGAAGGAAAACAGGATAAAGACATGCTGTGGAAGAGAGACAGAGATTAATAACAGGTATGATTCAATGCAAAGAGGTCTATTAACACATAATGAGTGAGAAAGGTGACTGGAAAGGAAAAACTCAATGCATCATGGGAATCCCCGGCAGCCTACGTCTATTGCAGCATAACTAAGGGAGGATTCAGGGTCACCTGGTCCAGCCCTAACTATATGCTTTAGCAAAAAGGAAAGTTTTAAGCCTAATCTTGAAAGTAGAGATAGTGTCTGTCTCCCGAATCCAAACTGGAAGCTGGTTCCACAGAAGAGGGGCCTGAAAACTGAAGGCTCTCCCTCCCATTCTACTTTTAAATACTCTAGGAACAACAAGTAAGTCTGCAGTGCAAGAGCGAAGTGCTCTAATAGGGTGATATGGTACTACAAGGTCATTAAGATAAGATGGGGCCTGATTATTTAAGACCTTGTATGTGAGGAGCAGGATTTTGAATTCAATTCTGGATTTAACAGGAAGCCAGTGAAATATTTCTTTTTTGTAAATATTTTAATGCAGGATTTTTTTTTTCTCTTTAAGTTTTCTCATGGTCCTGGGTCTTTGACATAGCGTTTAGAGTTTGTACCTTCAGCAGATATGTGCTAGTTGGTTTCCTTAGATTTATATTCATGTGCCTTCTTAACTTTGGTTATCTATTTATAGTTTCTCTATCATTTTCCTTGTTTCAGCCTTCATTTGTTCCTTATATGTCATTGTTAAGTCTCCATTTCTGTATTTGGTGTTCCCTCATTGTGTTTCTTACTATCTTAGGTTGGTAGTCTCTTGTCTCTTGTGTTTTGTTTTGTTTTACTTTCTTTACCTTGTTTCCTTTGATTTGTTGCACCTGTGTGTTACTCACCTGTTCCCCATTCCTATAGCCCTTTTAAAACAAGAGTTTAAACCAACCAATTATGGATTGTGTCAAGACTTCAAGTGCAGAAAGAACAGATTTCTACACTCAAAAAATGAAATTGGGTGGTTGTTACATGCACAAGATCTAAACTTGTAATTTGAACTAAATAATTCCATGTTTCTATGGCGAACATAATTAAATCATGTAGCATCTGCATGAAATTCAGCAACTTAATTTGTTCTTGTTGAGATGACATCATACAATCTAGTAAGAGTGGTTAGTTGCCTGGTTCCAGCCACTCTTACTAGATTGTATGATGTCATCTCAACAAGAACAAATTAAGTTGCTGAATTTCATGCAGATGCTACATGATTTAATTATGTTCGCCATAGAAACATGGAATTATTTAGTTCAAATTACAAGTTTAGATCTTGTGCATGTAACAACCACCCAATTTCATTTTTTTGAGTTGACTCACGAAATTCACAAGATCACATTAGATGTCAAACCACAGGAAAATCAGTGGGGTTACAAGAGGCAGACAACCACACCACGTGTATGCTGTTACTATTTCTTATGGTTTAACTTGTCAAGGACAACAACATAAAGCATCATCAAGCATAGCTTTCCTCCTTTTGTTAAGTCTGCATTGACAGATTAATGCCATGGTGGTTTGTGCTGTTGCCTCAGAGCAAGAAGATCCTGGGTTCGAATCCACAATGAGGTGAAGTTTGCAGTGGGTTCTCACTGCGTACTCTGGTTTCCTCCACAGTTAAAAGTCATGCAGTTGTAAGGGTAGCTGGTTATTCTAAATTACCCAAAGGTGTTAAAGTGCAAATGGTTGTTTGTCTCTGTATGATAGACTAGCGACCTGTCCAGTCTGTACCCTGCCCCTGTTACCCCATCGCAGCCCAGATAAAGATAAGAAGATGGGTGGATTGGAAGTTGCTGATTTTTTTTTTTTTGTTGAACATTATGTAATATGAATACAACATGTACTACAGACATAAGTTACATTTCATCCATTCAACAAGATTATCATTGGTGTAACAAACAAATATTTTACTAGTTCATGTAACAAGACTGACTTTTGATGTGCCAAAGTGTTTAAACAATATAAGATGAATTTAAATAAATCTAATTAGACTAACGTGGTACAAACATGTTGGTTGAACAAAAGTCAAATTAATTGAATGTTAATGTTGATATTATGTTAAACCTACACACATATATCGTGTTGACACAACACAACCAAGATGGATTAATATAACATGATTTGTTTAGATGGAATATAAGTGGCAAGATAAAATTACGTTCATCCAAAGAATTATTTTTTTGAGTGATAAAGGCACCACTGATGCTCTGTGTGACACAAATGACAAAACAACACTATCAAAGGACAAAGGGGGACGGACGAGGCAAAGAAGAAAAAATGTTTCAATGTTTGTTCAACCTGTCTTTTTAACTTTTTCTGTTTCCTTCTGACCTGTTTGCCTCACATTTCTGCCACATTTCCACAGATACAAACAGTTCAGAAGGATAAAGATGAAACTATAGAACTGAGAAGCAGAACATCGGTAGAGACAGAAAATCACACATCAACTGCCTGTAAAAGACAGACATGGCCAGGAAATACAAACACCTTGGTAAGTACATTTAAAAAGACTAATCTATAACATTAGTTTTATATAAGAATAAAAAAATGCCAACACTCAGTTATTAAACCCAACATTTATTAGATTTTAGCTATTATTTTTGTTTATGTCCTTGTTGGATCTCTTCCTCTAACGATTTCTCTTCATTATTGCTACATTCAATGTTTTTCTCAGCATTTGGTACAATCTGAACAAAGAGGAAATATAGGGATCAAAAATTCCTGTGAAACAATTTTGAGTTGCTTCATTTCTGCAATATGTAAAATGTATCTATGCAAAAACTTCCCCCTGTGGTTTGTACAGCTTGCACACATTTAGTGACTGGGAAGTGAAAGTGACTTCTCTGGTGGAGAAGGAGCCTGGATTTGTGCGTGAGGTTGAGAGGTACCGGCTAGTCAGGCTCACCTCAACACACAGCCTTGGGCTCTAGAACCAGTCTCCTGGAGAGGGGCTGGACTCTGTCTCAGTCTGGAGTTGCCCTTGGTGAGAAGCGGCGGCTGGGGTGGGTATCCTAGTATCCCTTCGGCTTACTGCCTGTACGTTGGGGTTTCTGCCGGTGGATGAGAGGGATTTTTCCCTGCGCCTTTGGGTTGGGGAACAGATCCTGATTGTCGTCTGTAGTTTCATCAGAAGACAGCTCAGAGTACCTGGTCTTCTTGGAGTCCCTTTGTGGGGTGCTGGAGCATGCTCCACCTTGGGACTCTGTCGTCCTACTGGTTATCCATGAAAACCATAAAAGGTGGCAGTCTAATGCCAGATTTAGTACGGGATCCTCTATGCTCAACTTCAGCGGCCTTTAGTAACATGTTCATATATTATAGATAGGGTGCACCTCATGATAATCCCTTTCTCAAGCTTGTGCTAATACTGAAGTAATTTTCCTTGTAGAGACTTTCAGGCTGAAACTGCCGTAATAGTCGAGAATGAAGTTCTTGAACATCCTTGAACCTCAGTGCCTCTTCGACTAGCTTATGGGGTATGGACCCATAGGCATTTATGCTCCCTTCTAGACTGAGGTGTCAATATAGGTGTTGTTAATCAGTTTCAGCTACACTGATGTCAAAGGAAAACCTGGAAGGAGAGCAAGAAACACAAACTCAGTTTATTTCGTGTACATGGGCGAAGCTTACTGCGTGGCAAGACACAAGCAAGTCGCGCAGAGCCTCAGTCCGTTCTTTATTTTATAGCAGAGAATAGATTACACAGCATCTCTAGGTGGAGCATACGTAATAGAAAAACATCTCTAGATATGGTTATCGCATGAGTGGCCGTTATCCATAAGACAAGAGGAACTAGTATCTTTTGTCATATCAGCTTCCAACACGTTCTCACTCCTAACTCGTCAAATGTGTGACGCATGGTCAGGCTCCCCCTGCTTCACTTATGGACGCGCAGGGTACCCCCCTCGCGTCGAGAATTGACGTGCAGGGTCCTCCTATTGAATACTATACTGCTCCCTAATCGTTGTTTATCGACGAAAAGAGATTTCCGCGCAAGAGCCTGTTGTTCGTATATTTATATATTTCCGAAATCACATTGTAGTGACGTATACTGAACACAATACATTAAATAATATAAACAACTACCTGAGAAACAGCAGATACAGCAGATAAATTAATTATAGGCCATTACTTTTGCATTTATGGCGGGAGAGGTGTATGCTGGGTAATGGCACAGCTAGCGACTGGGTGACTTTATTCACCCGCTTCGGATGTTATCAGTCCATACAATGGGCGTTATTAGCAGAAATCAGTCCCATAGATATGGGCCATCTCCACCTGCTAGATTGTTCAGAAGGTTGGTGTCATCCATCCAGATGGAGGATCACTAACAGGAGCGTGGGAAGACTCCAGAATCCACTCTGGCTGGAATCCGGTGGATACAGCAGTGTTACAGGTAAGACCATTTAAACGGACAGCATTTATAGAATGACTATTAAAAGCCAGCGAGTGTCAATAATGTTAATGTGGTTATGTTAGTAATACACCGAGTGCTAATATAACAGCTTTAAGATGCATTTGTAGATATTATTACGTGTTTTACCGTCTTTATGGTGCTAGCTTAACCCGTTTTGCCCCACTGGCAACAATTGTTGCCAAAGTTTATCACTGTCATTTTCGACTCACAATAAAAAATCTCAAAGGTACTAATGCAACTTTTTCCACTTATATGCTAGTAGACAACTTAGACAAAGGTTTTGATTTTTAAAAAATCGTTTCCAAGTGCTTCCTATCGCATGACATCATCTGCTTCCCGCTCTTTCTGGCTGAAGACATGGCGGATGCAAATCATCCTGGAAAGAGGTAATTTTCATAAATTTCTTATGACTTTCCCCCCAAACATATTTATAATTATTTAATCATTCAAGTCTCTAGAGTAACCCTCCCCAAAAAAATTGTACCTAGGATAAATATTTTTTTGTTCATGGGCTTATTTCTGTGAGTGGCAACAAAAGTTGCCAGTGGGCACATAGCATGTCGCTAACTAAAGGAAAACACTGTCTGCAGGATTGCTCCTAATTTACTTATTTAAAATTGTAGAATGATGTACAATGGCTCATTTTAGTCCTTTTAGAATAATTCCTAGCTAAATAAATTCACAGGTATTCAAGGCCTCTGTGTATAGGATTTTTATACATTACCATACATCATTTTCTTGCTAGCTAAAATTCGCTTGCTAGCTAACATGTATGTTGTCCTTTCCTTAGGTACACCGTAGCAGAGATCCTGGCCATGCTGCAGGACTCTGAAACTGTGGCGGACATCACAGTTGTGCCTGAGTCAGAAATGCACGCACATGACACAGACTGTGACAGTGACCAATCTGATGATGAGGCCACTGGTGACCATAACCGCCTCCCATCAAAATTACCAAAAGGTGAAGGCTTTCTACCTAATTCGGACATGCAGCTGCCAAATCCCCCCGATGATGATCCTGGGTGCTCATCCTCAGTGAGTCAGACAGAGACTAGAAAGGTCAGTGGCACAAATGAAAAGGTGACCAGTCAGATTGTTGGGCCCATGCTCCACAAAACTAAGAACCAAGGAAGGCATGGGTGCAAACAGTTTATTAGAGGGAAGCCTATTCGTTTTGGGTATAAAATATGGAGCTTAGCATCCTCCTCCGGGTTTGTCCATCAGATGGAGCCATATGTAGGAAGCCACACACATCTGGTGGAAACTGGACTTGGTCAGGGTCCAAGTGTGGTTCTTGGCCTGGCAGAGAAAGCTGAAGTGCCACCTGGAGTCAAGTTTTACCACGACAACCTCTTCACAACCCTGTCCCTGGTGGATGAGATGACCCTGAGAGGCTATGGCAGCTGTGGCACGATGCGACAAACTCAGCTCCATAACGTTCCCTTCACAGCACCCCAGACCTTCAAGAAGACACCCAGAGGAGATGCTGAGTATCTGGTTGAGGCAGAGAAGCTGATTGTAAGGTGGAATGACAACAGCGTGGTCACCGTGGTGTCGAACATGGAGAGGGAGTTCACCGAAACTGAGGCGAAGAGATGGAATAAACAGAAGCGGACTATGGACAAGGTCAGACAGCCCAAGTGTATCCAGGACTACAACACACACATGGGAGGAGTGGACCTGCATGACCAGTTTGTCAGCCGCTACAGAGTCAAGATCCGGTCCAAGAAGTGGTGGTGGCCATGCTTCAGCTGGGCCCTGAACAGTGCCATGGTGAACAGCTGGTGCTATTACAGGTACACAAGGCTGTATGTTATTTAGTGATATCACAATCGAGTTGGTGATGTTTGACTCGAGGTCATCGCTAGTGCTCTTCGGTCGACAAGAGCAACAGTGATGATATCCAGACCAACATCACAAACTCAAGTGTGATATTGCTTTTACAGAACATTCTACATATGGGGCATGACGTTGTAGAAAGGATGAAACGATGCACATTCATGCATCTATCATGCTTGTTTTGTCATTCATTTAGGTCCTGGAAAAGCGGGGAGAAGGATCTCCTCTCCTTCCAGAGGCTGGTAGCCCAGACCCTCCTCCTGCGCCATGGAACAAAGCCAAGTAGGCAGGGCAGAAGATCTTCAATGGCGGTGGCGATAACTGATGCCACCAGGTTTGATAATTTGAACCACTGGCCCTGCAACACTGGTAGCAGGTACAAGCGATGCAAGAACTGCGGCGGACGCACATCATTTGCGTGTGGAAAGTGTGATGTGCCACTACATGTGGAGTGCTTCAAGAAGTACCACACTGAGTAGAACATGCATGAAAGATGATGGAATGTATGGGAAGAAATATGTTATATATGTATATATGTTTTTAGAGGTTCTAAGAAAAAAATGTTTGAGTTTTTGAGTATAAAAAAATTGAGAATAAAGAAATCAGTTCAAATTGTTTGATGTTTTGAATTTTATACAGGGGGAACCTGAGGCTCCACCTTTTTGTTATTATTTATTATGACTATATTATTATTTTGTTCTTATTATATTATTATTATTACTTCTCTATTATTATTATTAGGTGACATTTGACCTAGTGACAAGCTGTGTGACTACTGGCAACAATTGTTGCCAGTCATAAAAATGCTATTTTCTTCAAAAAAAAGTACAAAATGGAAAAAATAAATACATAACATGATTCAGAGGGACTCAACTGATAAAATGATATGCCTTACAACTCTGAAAAAAATCTGGGCACAAACGGGTTAAAGTTACGGTGTAAACGTTAGCTTATATTGTAGTAAAGCTGTTACTGTTTAAACGATGTTAGCACAGAAATATTAGCTTCTGTCATGACTGATGAAGTTACTAGTTAATAAAGTTTCCAGTAAAGTGATTAATCGCAGCCACAGATTAACAGTAAATATCCCGATTAGCTTCAATGCATCTGTAATAAATATGTGCAAGTTTCAGTGCTTCGTTTAAACTGTATGATACTTATACTGACCCAGGGTCAGTGTAAAATACAATCCTAGCTGTGTGAACAAAGCCTGGCTCCTTTAATCCTGCATGACAAACCTCAGGATGCAGGTTATTATTAGTCTTTCCTCCTGGCACACCTGTCACACCTGAGAGTCAGCTTACAGTGACGTGGACATCATGCAAAGACTGCCAGACTCTGTAATACTGTAAATGATCAGTGACTCAGGTTAACACTAAACTTTAAACAGTCCCTCTGTGTCTCTGTGTGTGCTGAACATTTAGGATTGAGTCAGGCTGCATTGACTGTGGGACTTTTCTGTGTTAAAAGCAGGTTGAAGACGGCTCAGAAACATTTGAAGATTAAAATTTACATTTATTTATTAATTAATTAATTTATGACTGCTGGTGATTTGTAAAGCCTCTACTCAGCTGTATTTTTGTTAGCAATTTATGTTTGTTGTTGTTTAACAAAGATTTCAGAAGAGCAAAGATGAGGACTCCTACTTTATCCTTAATAGTTTAACCTGATTGGAAATCAAAAACATCCAGATTCTTCTTCCACAGAAGTTTCATTTGTCAGTGTGGATCTGCTGAGTCACCTGAAGAACTCTTTTCATTCTCCACGATGTTGATTTACAGAAATGTTTCACAGGAACTGATTCCTCCCAAAGGGTGAACTAGTGTGTTTCCATAGATTATCTCTGTATGAATGTACTTCTTAAATGAAGGCAAGTGTTTGTCCTGTTTTGTTCCTCAGGTACAGTACGTGATATTTAGGGCAGGCGGTCATCACTGGGGGAAGACAAGAAGCAGACGTACTTCCAAGAGGGAGCTGCAGTGAGGACACAGCCTGGTCACTGAGGTCAGAGGTCAGAATCTGAAACAGCTCAGGTTTATATTCTAGGGGTTATAAAAAAATTCAAATGTATTTATAGAGAAACCTTTAAATAATATTTCAAATAATAGTCATAATTATGATTATTATTAGAAATATCAAACATCTAAGTGGATTTTCTGTTACACGTATTGTCTTAGCCCTGCGATAACTAGCAGCCTGTCTTTGTCCTGTATCAGCTGGGATAGGCTTCATCCTCCCGCAACCCTGAATTGGATACATGAATTTTATTGAATTGTATCCCAATTATGTAATCTGATCATTTACAAACTCAAGGTATCCAATCAAAATGTAAGTAATAATGTTAAAAATGGGAAAGCAGAAATAAGTGTGACATGAATGTAAATGTGTGAGCTGACATAGAGGACAGCTACATGTAGTCTGAAAAACCTTTGTTGTCAAATTTGCAGGTCTATCACGAGACATTCTTACATAGAAGAGAGTGTTAAAGTCTCTAACTCAGTGACGCATTATTGGTCCCGTCTGTTTGGATAAATATAGTAAGCTGATGTTTGTCCATTTATTGACATATTTTCTTAAGCGCTTATCCAGTTCAGGATCACAGTGGAGCTGCAGCTGGATGTGTTCAGTAAAGAAACCTTACAAAAGTTAACATAAACCTGCATCTCTGTACGTTGTTGTCCACAGGATGAGAAAATCAAACTGGAAGACTGTGGAACATGTTAATAAATGTTTGTGTGTTTATGCCTGTGTCTTTCACAGGAGGCACTGAAAGGGTTCCCTAATAGTTCCTGGTGAATCAAAGCAGAACCATAAAGGTTGTTGGACTGCATGATGGCCTTACCCCTGAGCAGTCATCCTGTTAAAGGAGGAACCAGTTAGAAGCTGTTTTCAAAGCAGCTGAGCAGATTTCACCTCAAGTAAGCGATTAACTGTTTGTTCATCTGTTCTGCCACTTAAAGGACATTTAAGGACGTCTTTTGAGTGTCCAGTTGAATTAATTCTACTGGCTCTCATGGTCATTTGTGATTATGGACATATTTTTCATGTATATCAACCATTTAGTAAATTCTATCTTACAGTCTGAGAAATGACAGTGTTGATATTCAGCACGAAGAGAAAAGCTCACTTGTTTCAATTTATTTACAATCATAGTTTTTATACATTCTGACTGTAAACAGCTTTTACAGCTTTGATATTGTTTGGCACTCGATATCAGGTGATGGTATCTAATATAAAGGTTTCTATGTCCCAATGAGCCATTTACACTGACCAGTGTCAGTTTGACTGTAACACATTCGTTATTTAGATCCAACATTTCTAAGAGAAATAACTGAATGTAAAAATGGCAGCACTCAGGCCAGGTTTAATTGATAGAGATATATTCATGCATTATGAAATTTATGTTTCCCAGATCATTTTTATTCATCTAGTCCTGGCAGACCCACCCCTTCCTCCCAAGTTAACTGCAACCCAAAAGAACTAGTGGGGGTATTTACACACTCACAACCAGTGTGGGGTAAAAAGAGCCACCAAAAACCTGTCAGCCTGCACAGCTACAGATGTGCTAAAAGCTATAAGACTTAGAAGCTCTGCTTATGGAGAAACTTTCTAAGCCTAACAGGGGGACAGGTACTCCTGCCCAATTAACATGATATAACCCCACATACAGCCCAGCCATAAAGTGAACCAAGTCATTTGGTTAAAGACAGCATGGGACCAAATGCATGTAACCAGCCTGCTCCAACCTGACATTTCTTCCTCCTGAATTAAATGGATGAATGCATGAAAGTTAAATGACTATCAACCTAAAGCCACTAGTTCCCACACTGGAGCTCCCTGACACTGTGTGTTAACTGTACTGAGCTTGTATCAACAGTTGTAACAGGTTAAGCTACGTGAGACACTGCATTGAACGATTGTTTCTATCTTAATAGTTTCAGCTCAGATGTTCTGCTTTTTCCTTTCAGTAGATCAAAGCAGCTCGTGCTCTGTCTGCTTCCATTCTGATGGCAAGAAGAAGAAGAAGAAGAAGGAGAAGAAGAATGCTTCAGCGAAGTGGCGTTCATGGTCTCAGTGGACAGTCATGGTCACACACTGCATGTGGTTTTAAAAGCAACATATCTGTTCACCACAACAATGGAGATGTGTAATATTAGTGCAGCTACGGTTTGTTCTTGAACATCAGTTCTGTTTTCTACTTTGACCACTTATACCAAAAAAAGTGTTGTTTTCAGATTCTTTCTTATAAATCTGTAAAGCACCTGCTCATTTTTTATTACAATTAGTTTCACATAAATAGTAGTGTTTCCTTTATGGTCTTTTAATGCTTACACTACACTGTACACGTCTACATTAGAGACATTTCTGTTACCTATTTATGAGAGTGGGCTGCTTTACTACAATTTGGAAATGGATGCAAAATCATGCTATTGTTTGTTTTTTAATATGATTCAATTCAATTCAATAAAACTTTATTGATCCCGAAGGTTGACCCTGAGGGAAATTTGGGTTAAGGCCAACACAGGACGTGTCTGACTAAGCAAAGATTAATCTGATCCCATTTCTACCTGTCTCTATTGTTTCAACTGTAACTGTCAGGATATATATTTATTCCAGCTCTCACAGGACAAAGGAATGACTCAGACTTGTCAAATGTTCTTTTATTTGATACACAATATGACGTTCATAATTTTCTTACAAATAAAACTTTAATGACAAACATGAACAGCTGTGGTTATTTCTGAGACGTGATTTTTTTTGAACGTGTTCATGTTTAACAGTGTGCATTTGTATGCTGAAACTGTAATGGTGAACCTGAGGTGATGGTCAACACAAGGCAAATATATATAAATATAAAACAATATTGAAGTAATGTCTTTACCCTCTGCAGCGTGTGGACGCTGTGCACGCAATCACCTTATTCACTGTAGTAAACATGCACCGCTAACTCACGTGACTGACTGTCTCCATGGTTACATCGTATATTATTAGCTATGTAAACAGCTTCCAAAGATACCGCCATAGCTCTCTGCAACACTTTCATGCTTTACAAATCATTTCATGTTTTTGATAGTTATGAAGACAGAATATGTTTTTAAAGTCATGCTAGGCTGTTGCTATGGTGGTTGCTGTGGACTAGGGTGGACCGCGTCCGATTCCTGTTGTTAGCTGTCCGCCGTAGGAAGGCTGCGTTCCGTTTAGAAGTAGCGACAGTCTGCCGTAACTCGAACTCAAACCCCGCTTTGTTCAATTAAAGGCCTTTTATAGCCGTTCATGACCCGCACAAACACATAAAGCACTTTGCCTCACCATGAGAATGCAACTTTACTAAAACCTTTAAAGTATCTGATATAGGATAGAAAAATGAAGCAAGCAGAGATCCTGCTAGATCTCAGTGCTGCATTCGATACTGTTGACCATAATATCCTATTAGAGCGATTAGAACATGCTGTAGGTATTACAGGTACTGCACTGCAGTGGTTTGTATCATATCTATCTAATAGACTCCAATTTGTACATGTAAATGGAGAGTCCTCTTCAGACACTAAGGTCAATTATGGTGTTCCACAGGGTTCAGTGCTAGGACCAATTCTATTTACATTATACATGCTTCCCCTAGGCAACATCATTAGAAGACATAGCATAACTTTTCACTGCTATGCAGATGACACGCAGCTCTATCTATCCATGAAGCCAGGTAACACACACCAATTAGTTAAACTGCAGGAATGTCTTAAAGACATAAAGACCTGGATGGCCGCTAACTTTCTGCTTCTTAATTCAGATAAAACTGAGGTTATTGTACTCGGCCCTGAAAATCTTAGAAATATGGTATCTAAGCAGATTCTTACTCTGGATGGCATTACCTTGGCCTCCAGTAACACTGTGAGGAATCTTGGAGTGATTTTTGACCAGGACATGTCCTTCAACGCACATATTAAACAAATATGTAAGACTGCTTTCTTCCATTTGCGCAACATCTCTAAAATTAGAAATATCCTGTCTCAGAGTGATGCTGAAAAACTAGTTCATGCATTTATTACTTCCAGGCTGGACTACTGTAATTCACTATTATCAGGAAGTCCTAAAAACTCGCTGAAAAGCCTTCAGCTAATCCAAAATGCTGCAGCAAGAGTCCTGACAGGGACTAGAAAGAGAGAGCATATTTCTCCTGTTTTGGCTTCCCTTCATTGGCTTCCTGTTAAATCCAGAATTGAATTCAAAATCCTGCTCCTCACATACAAGGTCTTAAATAATCAGGCCCCATCTTATCTTAATGACCTTGTAGTACCATATCACCCTATTAGAGCACTTCGCTCTTGCACTGCAGGCCTACTTGTTGTTCCTAGAGTATTTAAAAGTAGAATGGGAGGCAGAGCCTTCAGTTTTCAGGCCCCTCTTCTGTGGAACCAACTTCCAGTTTGGATTCGGGAGACAGACACTATCTCTACTTTCAAGATTAGGCTTAAAACTTTCCTTTTTGCTAAAGCATATAGTTAGGGCTGGACCAGGTGACCCTGAATCCTCCCTTAGTTATGCTGCAATAGACGTAGGCTGCCGGGGATTCCCATGATGCATTGAGTTTTTCCCTTCCAGTCACCTTTCTCACTCACTATGTGCTAATAGACCTCTCTGCATCCAATCATATCTGTTATTAATCTCTGTCTCTCTTCCACAGCATGTCTTTCATCCTGTTTTCCTTCTTTCACCCCAACCGGTCGCAGCAGATGGCCCCGCCCCTCCCTGAGCCTGGTTCTGCCGGAGGTTTCTTCCTGTTAAAAGGGAGTTTTTCCTTCCCACTGTCGCCAAAGTGCTTGCTCATAGGGGGTCATATGATTGTTGGGTTTTTCTCTGTATTTATTATTGTGCTATCTACTGTACAATATAAAGCGCCTTGAGGCGACTTTTGTTGTGATTTGGCGCTATATAAATAAAATTGAACTGAATTGAATTGAATTAATGATGAAGACTCTGGGTTCTGTAGTTCACGTTTTACAGTCCTGAATGACTCTTTGCATATAATTTATTGAAGAGGAGTTTAGAATGCACTTTACATTTAAACTGTTGCTGTTTAATTTTTGACATTGTTACTGTGTTATGTCATGAATAAGGTTCACCTGCTAGGGGTTTGATGGATCAGCTGGACAATACAGTCAAAGACAGACTTCATCCATCATATGCAAGAATCCTAGTTGGATTTTTGTTTTCACTCATATTTTAAAACCAAATATTGAAAACAACTCTGACAGACTGGATACCTGGTCAGGGTGTACATTACCTTTCACTCAAGCATCCCAGGACAGAGCCCTGCCCCACCATAAGCCTGGGTGGATACGTGGTTATAATATAACATGACTGATACTGAATATGAATATTTCATGAAAATCAAATTATAATATGAATTCCTAGGTGTTTGTTATATCCAGCAAGAGATTGATTACATATGTCTGAATTGCTAACCCTAACCCTAGCTCAACAGACCACAATGCCCTGGACTGTCAGTATTATTACATGCTGTGAACATAAGTAGCTTTGATCACAGTTTATGTTGTGAAAGAGAAGGAATATTGAAAAAAAGATCGACATTGTGATATTATTTCTTCCAAACTGACCAGAAACATGCTTGTCAGACTCTCACAGCACAGGATCAGACTCACTGTGCACGATGGCTCAGGCCAGTAATGTTTGTTAGATTGTCAGTTGTTTAGTATACTTCTGTACAGTTAGGGTCACCGTCTCTGTGTCAGTATAATTAATATGCAGAAAACACTAAAAGCTGATTGTCTTCCAATATTCTAGCATAATTAAAAAACTTTGACTTTGTTAGTACATATTGTTACAGTCCTAATGCCAGTATGATTCTTCATAACTCCTGCTTTGAAATACTGAGCTTTAAAATTGACCTGATGAAAGATAATTTACAGTGGCAGTCTGTCAGGATAATTCTGACTGTAAGATCACTGTATTGATCTGAATCCTTCTGAAATGTGCTGTGAATGAATGCTGATGCAATTCACTGTGGGAAAGCTGTTAATAAAATGAATCTGTGACACATGCAACACATTCACAGAGGAAGAGGACACAAAGGGAGGACATGCAGAGGCTGTGTTAAAGTCAGAAATCCAAATCTTTAGTCAAAAACAGGTGGTGGTTACAAACGGGAAGACAAGCAGTCCATCAAACAGTCTACAGGGTCAAACATACAGAGAATTCAAACAGCAGTAAAAAAATAGCTGGACACTGGAAAAACTTATAGCAATGTGAGACGCAATTAAAGGAAGCAGCGCAGTATATTCACTGAATTACAAAATTACAAAAGAGAAAAACGACAATTTCTAAGGATTATTTTCTTAATTGCGGGTAGAGTGTGGCTGGTAAAGATGGAAACATACAGAATGTAAACTGTGTGAGTTTGGTGAACTTTGTGAGTAACAAATGAAGTAAAAAAAACCAGACAAAACACAGAAAGAGGCTCTCAGTATTCATGAATAATTAGAAAGCATCTAAACATTCTGATTTTTACAGTCTTAGTTCCGCTCGCTGTCATCATTAAAATCATCATGATCAATGGCGAGGTCATGAGGTGGGCGGGGCATTCTCTGGTGATGTCACCATGAAGGAACAGCGTCTGGCACGTGTTGGTGAAACATCCCAGTACACTGGTGTAGTTTCCTCTCCAGTTGTTGGACATTTGACACTTCAACATTAAGGGGAAGAAGAAGAAACAGTGTTAGGTCAGGTGACCACATGGTTTCTAAAATAACTGACAGGAAGTAACCAGGCTGTTAGAAATGGATATCATGTTTTTAAAGTTACTGTAGTTAGGTAACTCTACTTACCAAAAGCAGAGCTGCTGAATGTTGCAGGAACTGCTCATGTGTGGTGGTCATTCAGTGCTGCTCCGGCAGGTTAGACAGTCCAAGACTGATATCCTGCCCATCTGAGAGTTTGAAAACACACATGCAAAGATTTTTTTTGTGTTACAGTCAAAGTTGGATGTTCATTTTTGTCCTTTGAAAATGTTTGTGTATTTGAAAGCACTAACATTTAAGGATGACTCGGATCGTCTCTCTCTAAGAGTATCTCCTTTAAAGGGGAGACAAGTGTGTCCACTGATCAACAAGTCAAGGTGGTGAGATGGACTCGTGCCCTTTGTGACTCTGCTAGTTCTTCTGAGGAAACACCACCGTCTCTCCACACCGTCACCATCTGTGAGCACAAACTGCTGCTCTGCTCTGTCAGCATGTAGGAAATCACATATCACACACACAAGGGTGAAGAAACATTAGAGCTCAACTTTGGATACTTTAGATCAAAACTAGTTCTTAGTTTCAGCAATCAGACAAACAATGATACCAAACTGATTCTGTATGAATACAATATGGTATTTTCAATACAGGTGTCAAATTAATTTATTAAAACTAATACAGATATATGTATATATATTTTTGATAAATTAGTTTGCTAAATTAGAATATATTTTTATTTATTTTTGATTTAACAATTGCAACTGAAAGAAATTAAGTATTGAACAAAAATATATTGTCACATTCTGCATTCTCAAATACAAATTTCACAAAGTAAATTTTTGATTAACAGAAAAAATATGAATTACAAAAAATAATTGTATATTATTAAAATATTATGCAACTGTGACCAAAGTCAGAATTATCATTACAGTATTGTGGACTTACTGCTTGATAAACTTCAGGGGAGATCATGATGACAGAAAACTGTAAACAACACTCTGAAGTCTGAAGCTTCTTGTTTCTGTGACCTCAGCACGCTGACAGACCTGAAGTTGCTAAAGATTTTAAAAAGTGATAATTATAGGGAAGAAACTTCTCTTTTTCATTTGTTTAATCGAACATTTGATGCCTCAGCTGTCTCAGTCCTAAAGCATTCTGCAACTACAACTAACCTGAGGAGGCTTGGATTTGGCCGCAGGTGCCCCTCTACATCCTTCTCAGCAGCACACATGTGGGTAACATTTAATCACACTTCGTCCTGAGCTTTGCTTCATCACAAGACTAAAGGTGGCATCCCGTGTCACAGTCTTATCATCATCCAGTTGGAGAAGAAACATTTATGGTCATCCTGGTTTTGTTTTCTGATCCTGCAAAAAGACTGAGGACAACAAAGCCCAGAGAACAAGAGATACACAACATCCAACATTCAGACTCAACAGCCTCCATAAATGAAGAGCACCAGGTTGGTCCAGTTATACTAGATATAAGCATGCTTCACATTACTGTGTATGAATAATAATCAAGAGACAAACTTTGAAGATGCAGAGCATGATGTCCCATCATCAGACTGCAAACAAACATCCACCAGGCTTCTTTGTTGGCAGAGGTGATGATTCTCCCATCAGGGATCAGTAGCGTGTATTAACCTGTGATATAAGCAGCAGTCACTGAAATATTACTGTTTCAGATAAGAAATCTAGCACATAAAAGCCAGGGTGGGAGGGATCTCTACAAACTGACTTACCTCTCTGTTCCTCCAGCTTCAACAAAAATCTGACTCTCCAGTCACAGACAAACAAAAAACTCCAGCTGAGCGATAGAAAACGCTGCTTGGGTCTTGCTGGATGTTGCTGGTCAGAGTCCACACATTAGCAGAGTGCTTCTTGGTCCCACTGACCCATGTGGACAGTGACTGTGGAGAACTGTTCTGGAAAACAGAAAAGAGAATTAAAATGACAAAAAGCCAAACAGGATTTCCACAAAGACTCTCTTAGAATCAGCAATCAGAAAATCATTGGTTCATATTACAATTAAATATGACCAGGCTCCTTAAATGTAAGCAGTTAAGATCTGATTTGATTTACAGCCTTCACACAGCACATTTGTCCAGGCTGTCAGGTAAACATAGAATTAATCTCAGGTAACATGACTCACAGTAGAGATTCAGTAAGAAAGATTGCCAGCTCTAATATTATTACCACACCAACAGCTCAGATTTCTAGAAGTATTTAAACAAATGTCAGTCTATCCATTCATTTTCTTCTGAATATTCAATTCAGGTTCACAGTGGGAGGGTGGGGGGGGCCTCGTGGAATTTTGTAAAGTCTGCAACACAGAAAGAGCTGTGATCAAGCTATTTATTACTGTGCGCAGGAGAGCCAACACACATCAAACATCACAGTTCAGTCATGTCAGCTCTGCCACAGAAGTCGTGCTCCCACTCCTTTATGCATTCCAAGGAAGAGGGAAGAAGTTACAAACTGATCATACCACACTTCACGCGCCTCACTATGAAACCTAACAGATCAATGGTTATGCTGTTTTGTGCCCTTGGCCTTATCAGCACCTGTAAAGGGAGTTGTTTTCTCAAACTGCTGACGCTGAAGTAAGTTCATCTAGTTTTAGAAACTTTCACTGAACAGTCTATAAGAGTGTCACAACTAAGCATATGCATAAGCACTTAAATACTTTAAATGAGAATAATAGAAACTTTCTATTAGAGCCTGTCCCAGTAGTCATAGGTAGAGCACACCTGGACAGGTCACCAGTCTGTCAGAGGACTAACAGAGAGACAGACATCAGAGTAACAAATCGATTTAAAATTAATGTAAGCTTGCTACAGCTGTATGTATGTACATGTGTTTCTGTGCTCACAGTCCACCTCTCAGGAACCTGCAGTTCATTTTAAGTCTACTTTAAACAGACCTCACAAAAGGCTGATGTGGCTGCATCAGTAGTCTGATGTAAGTACGATACCTTTGGCCAGGGATTCATCTGGTACATCGCTTCACTGCAGTCTTACATATTATCCCCACACCTGAATAAAAAATATTGATATTTACAAATAACAGATTCAGCTGATGCAGCCTGACTCAATCTGATTCCAGATGTTCAGCACACACAGAGACACAGAGGTACTGTTTAAAGTTTAGTGTTAACCTGAGTCACTAATCATTTACAGTATTCAGTCTGTCAGTCTTTGCATGATGTCCACGTCACTGTAAGTTTCTAGCTGACTCTCAGGTGTGACAGGTGTGCCAGCAGGAAAGACTAATAATAACCTGCATCCTGAGGTTTGTCATGCAGGATTAAAGGAGCCAGGCTTTGTTCACACAGCTAGGATTGTATTTTACACTGACCCTGGGTCAGTATAAGTATCATACGAAGCACTGAAACTTGCACATATTTATTAGAGATGCATTGAAGCTAATCGAGATATTTACTGTCAATCTGTGGCTGCGATTAATCACTTTACTGGAAACTTTATTAACTAGTAACTTCATCAGTCATGACAGAAGCTAATATTTCTGTCCTAACATCGTTTAAACAGTAACAGCTTTACTACAATATAAGCTAATGTTTACACCGTAACTTTAAGCTAGCACCACAAAGACGGTAAAACACGTAATAATATCTACAAATGCATCTTAAAGCTGTTATATTAGCACTCGCTGTATTACTAACATAACCACATTAACATTATTGACACTCGCTGGCTTTTAATAGTCATTCTATAAATGCTGTCCGTTTAAATGGCCTTACCTGTAACACTGCTGTATCCACCGGATTCCAGCCAGAGTGGATTCTGGAGTCTTCCCACGCTCCTGTTACTGATCCTCCATCTGGATGGATGATAACAACCTTCTGAACAATCTAGCAGGTGGATGGCCCATATCTATGGGACTGATTTCTGCTAATAACGCCCATTGTATGGACTGATAACATCCGAAGCGGGTGAATAAAGTCACCCAGTCGCTAGCTGTGCCATTACCCAGCATACATCACTTCCTCCATAAATGCAAAAGTAATAGCCTATAATTAATTTATCTGCTGTATCTGCTGTTTCTCAGGTAGTTGCTTATATTATTTAATGTATTGTGTTCAGTATACGTCACTACAATGTGATTTCGGAAATATATAAATATACGAACAACAGGCTCTTGCGCGGAAATCTCTTTTCGTCGATAAACAACGATTAGGGAGCAGCATAGTATTCAATAGGAGGACCCTGCACGTCAATTCTCGACGCGAGGGGGGTACCCTGCGCGTCGATAAGTGAAGCAGGGGGAGCCTGACCATGCGTCACACATTTGACGAGTTGGGAGTGAGAACGTGTTGGATTGTCTCTGATGAGCCTAAGGTACAAAACATGCGACGATGATGAAGTTTTTCTAGCTCCTCGAGAACTAAAAATTAATGTACAAAAAAAATTGGAGAGACATTTCTGTGTCCATCTTAAAGATTTCATGCTGTGGGGAAAAAATTGGAAGTAAGGGTGGACTTGAACGGAGGCTAGAAGGCTGTCCAATTTGACAGCCGCTCACCTCCGTCCTACCTGGCCGTCGAAGGATCCTACGTGTAGCAGGTAGGTAGGATACTTCAAAGCATCCTCCCCCTCAATTTGGACACCGCAGTGGAAAGCATGAAGGATGAAGGAGACTTAAACACAGGGCTGAAGATGCAAGGGGCATCTAATACACAAACTATAATGGCCACCTTGGTATAACTGAAAAGAACTTAGAGACCCTGATACGTAAACCTAAACACTTAAATATATATTAGAACTTAAAACGCTGGGTCCCAGGATATATATATATATATATATATATACATAGTCAGTTGTCAATTCTCACTGTAACCCCTGACTGGGACAAAGAAAAAAAAAAAATGCCATGGCCTTTTTTTGTCCCAGTCCTGCCCTGAGCATGTGAAATGTAAATAGAATTGGTCCGAGCACAGAACCCTGTGGAACTCCCTGTGGAACCTTAGATCGTACCTTAAGGTCCAAATTAGTCCCCTCAGCCGCACAAGAATCCGGGTCACGGGCACCAAGTATTAAATCCGGTTCTTCAGATTCTTTACGGCGAAAAAGACACAGGGCTCAAAGTGGTCTTTTACTTTAAAATGATCTTTAATTTTACATATTCTGGAATATGGAGACCCAAGCACAACAAACACAACCTCAGGTCTCAAGAACAAACAGGAAGCCTAGTTATATTTATATACTCCATCTCGACGTCACACACACTTTACGTTTCGATCAAACGCTCTGTTTAGTTTCACTTTGGCCTGCAAAAGCATGCTTCTGCAAAAGCACGTGGTTTCCTGTCAGTCCTGTCGGCACAAACTATACTAAGAGTTGGGCCTCCAATATAATCAGCGTATTAGCATTTAAGATTATATATTCAAACTCAACACATGACATGGTGCTAGTAGCGGATATCTGAGCAACCCTGACTCACTCACCTGTTCCTGTATGTATCCAGTTTCCGGACTCCTCCCTAGCTGTCACAGGTAAGAGTCACGTACATGTCCCTGTTGTCTGAATTGTCCATATTTTTGTTGGTTGGCGTTCCTCAAAGCTTTTGTAGAGATCAGCTGCGGATCGTTTCCTCTGAAGCCTTCTCTCCATCGACTGCTGGTATTTTTTTGTGGCGTACGTTTAATTATTTTACCTGGTAGTAAACAGGTGTGTTTATAGGTTGGAGCTGCAGAAGACTCCTGTTGGCCACTTTGTTTGAGAACCAGGCGGCGCCGTTTGATCGGTATGTAACTTCGAATTGTTAAGATATTAGCATGACGTATGTCATAATAGTCTCTTTACTGTAAATGCTAACTTCACAGCGCAACCGCTACTGCTTCTTTGGGCTACATTACAGACGTGTTGCTTTGACTTTCCTTTCTTTCTTTCGGGTTTCCTTCTGCCCGTTTCAGTAACTGGATGGACAGTAATTAGTTTTACAGTCGACTCTTTGTCTTATAGACGACCGACTTGGATTTATACGGCGAGCCAGAACATCTAAAAACAGAAGTTTTTAATATATGGAATATATGGAAGCACCATGTTAACGTGCGTTTAGAGCAGTTTGTATGTAACAACTTCATGTAACTATATGTCATCTGTTCTAAAATGAAGATTCAATTTATTTTGTGTTTGCGTGGTGGGGTGAAGGATAACCGGTAACTAAACGGTACTGACAGCGCAACCTGGAGGTGGATTTACACCCCAGGAAATATTACACTAGCCAGTGCAAAAGTTTTAACAGTTATAAAGGCACACAGGCTATTACACGTTATTAACAAAGCATAGGCGTGGTAAATCAGTTTCATTAAAAAAAAAAGAGAGAGAGAGAGAGAACAAAAGAGTTCATTTAAACATAATAACTGAAAATAATATAGAGCTGCAGGAAAGAAAACGGCAAATCAAGTGGCAGGACTTGCAATACCAAACCTTTAATTAAAATTTTATTACCAAGCATTGCTTAAAACATTCTATATACATATCTAAGAGGGGCTGTGCTAATTTATCTTTGAAGTATTTATAAAGGTCGATTGGCAATCCGTCTGGGCCAGCTGTTTTACCAGCATTTAGAGAGTTTATAGCATCAATAATTTCATATATACTAATTTGTCTGTCAACATTTTCTTTGTTTTTGTCTGAAATTTTTGGTATATCAAGTTTATCTAGAAATAAAGATTGAATTCTAGTTGCATTGTTGAATTCAGAGTTATATAACGTTTCATAAAACACTTTAAATGCATTATTTACCTCTAATGGGTCTGCTACTATACTCTGTCAGTGCGCCCCAGGGTGGCTGTGGCTACAATGTAGCTTGCTATCACCAGTGTGTGAATGTGTGTGTGAATGGGTGGATGACTGGTTGTGTAAAGCGCTTTGGGGTCCTTAGGGACTAGTAAAGCGCTATACAAATACAGGCCATTTACAGGCCATTTACTATGATATTTCCATTTGAAGTTTCAAGTTTTGTAATTGCCTTTTCAGATTCCTGCTGTTTTATACGCCAAGCCAGGAGTTTGCTGGGTTTTTCACCTTGGTGATAGAATTGTTGCTTTAATCTCAATAAATTTACAGCTGCTTTTTCACTTGTCATTTCATTATATTGCGTTCTCAATAGTAATAATTCTTTTACATTGTACTCATTATTTTGGCCTGATTGAAAGCTGATCTCTTGTAACATTTTTATTTTTTCTTCCAGGTATTTTATCCTTTGGTTTCTTTCTCTTGTTTTCTTGCTAGAATAGCTTATAATTTGCCCTCTTGAGTATGCCTTAAAGGCTTCCCATCTCACACTTGCCAATGTTTGATCTGAATTGTGCTCAAAGTATTCATTAATTTGCTTGCCTAAAAACTCAAGAAACTGTTTGTCCTGCATCCACTTCAATTGAAACCTCCATTCAATTCGAGTTTTGATCAGTTTTGGCTCTATGAAAGTCAAAATAATGGCTGCCTGGTGAGATATTATTATTTCCTCATACTGGCAATCTTTTATATAATGAGCCAGCTCAGTTGATACCAAAAAGTAATCTATTCTGGAATACACTTTGTGTGTACCTGACCAGCAAGAATATTGTAATTTGGTTGGATTTTGATCTCGCCATATATCAGTTATATTTAACTCCTTCATAAATTGCCTGATCACCTTTCGTGTTCTATTATCAGTATTATCCATGCCTGAAGATTTATCCTTCTGTGGGTTCAAAGCACAAATTAAGTCCCCAGCAATTATACATTTACCTTGCAAGTCTGAAATTTTAAGAAATAAATTGCTATAAAAGTTTGGATTATCTTCATTTGGGCCATAAATATTAATTAAATTTAGTCTAGTAGATAGTAGATTACCTTGTAGCATTAAAAAACGTCCATTACAATCCTTAAGCACATGCTCAACGTGAAAACATCTCTACAGTTTAAACATTTAATAAACTTTCTGCCCATACAGAGTGGATAGTCAAACATACATTATTTTATATTTTACTTTATTGTTATAGCTCTAGTAATAAATAATAAGGGAAGGATTGTGGATCAGCACCATGATGGAAACTTGTTGCCATGGTATATACAGTATTCTGAAGAAGGTCTAAAATGTCACTGTACTTGCTTGTGTGTGTTTTATGTATATTGATTTTTTAAAATTATTACTCATTATATAACATTGTCCAGACATGGCTGGTAAGGACATGAGGAGGAAACAGTAGGAGCTGTGTGAGGCTACTAAAGGCAGTGAATCCCTCAGCAGCTGGATTACAAAGAGCACAGGTAACATTAACACGCGTACCAGTTGTTGGAGAGGTATCCCAGTAATGTTTTGCTTCTATAACATTTTTCCATCAATATTTTATTATAGATTAAGTGGAAGAGTTGTTAAGTGTGGATAATTACATAATAGTTTATTGCAATAGCAAGTTGTGCCTTGTTCTCAGATAGACAGCAAGTGCAGAGTGATATATGAGATGAGGAAATAGAGGGGGAAGAGAAGCAAAGAGTGATTCACAGGCAGAGCCGAGTTTATTTCTCTCAGTTTTTTGTTGCCTTATGGTTCCAAGCGCTGTCACCAATCTTTGCATTTTGTTATTATCTCATAACACTTGTTTAATCAGCTCCCATCTCTCCTATGGACTTTTTAATGTCTACAGTCTCAGATCAGCACAGCCCTCCAGCACTATCAGCAGCAGGAGCAGCAGAAACCCCTCAACAGCAACATTGTACCCATCAGGTAAAACATCGGCTACATTTGCTTTGCCTTGTCGCCACCTCACAACAGTGATATAGTATGACGCGATCCCATATTAGATTCTTGATGAATGTGTGTTGTTGTT
Organism: Oreochromis niloticus; assembly: GCF_001858045.2. Lineage (NCBI taxonomy): Eukaryota > Metazoa > Chordata > Actinopteri > Cichliformes > Cichlidae > Oreochromis > Oreochromis niloticus. The sequence goes on from NC_031967.2 coordinate 35,094,495, forward strand.
ATTCAGCCTGGTTCAACGTGCCCCTTTTTAACTTTGAGCACCCGCCCCTTTAAATGTCTCTGCACAGCCCTGGTACTCTGAGTCACAAGATTAATGTCCTAGACAGGGTCTGCATCCAGATGTGTGAAAGCAACAGAAACATCAAAATTAAAAACAGGGTCTGTGATTAACTGTCTGTGCTCAGAGCTCCACACCTATACGGGCTAAACACCAAGATTAGAGATTAGTTTTCCTTTTTTTCTTCAGTGCACCAAACACAAAACACAAAGTATGAACTCGTCTCTCATACAAAAGTAACTCAACTTGAATGACAAGTAACTAACAACTAACCGTTCCTGTTTCCTTCTGATCTTTCTGCCCTGCCTCTCAGACTCGTTTCCACACAGAACATCAGCAGAGACAGAAAATCACACATCAACTGCCCATAAAAGACAGACATGGCCAGGAAATACACTCGTCTTGGTGAGTACATTTAAAAAGTCTGATCTATAACATTAATTTATATAAAGGGTAGTTAAACTCAACATGTATTAGATTCTAGTCATTGTTTTAATTTACCTCCTTGTTTGAGCTCTTCCTCTAACAATTTCTCTTTGTTATTTCTGCTTTTAATGGTTTTCAAAGTACTTTGTACACTCTGATCCAAGAAGAAGAAGAAGTTATGTCTACAAATTCAAAAGCTTATTAATAAAATACCCAACATTAAGATTAACTCTCAAAGTTAAAAGAAAACCTAGCACAGACTGAAAAGTTATTTTCTTTTAATAGTCCCCAGAGTCAGAAAACTATAATAATCTATTAGGGAAAGAATTGCTTTTGAATCAATATCATCAACAGTTTCTTGATAATACAAAAGATTAAAAAAAAGATTTGAACAGTGTTTCTACTAAAACTGAGAGGAACAAAGAAAGGACGTTTTCTTATTCGTCTCCTTCAACATTTGTTCTGTTCACTGATAAACATGATTCTTTACCCTCCTGCAGATTAAATCTCCACCCACCAATTCTACCATGAGTTCATTTTCATGTTTGATCCATTTCCAAAATATTTTGAAAAGCTAAATAAAGCCAAAATGGAATTATTAGAAAATCTCACAGTAAGATTTTATTCACAATAGGACATAGAAAATACATCAAATGTTTAAACTGAAAGTGAATTTTAAAAAATTAATGTAACAGTGGTGACAGAAGTCAAAGAGGGACCGTCTTTGTTCCCAGCACATTTACCCATGTTCCCACAGAGTCAGGCACCTATGTGTTTGGAGTCTCCAAACAGTTACAAAGTAAAATACTATAGATATCATCATATATGGTGCACATGAGGAAGACTTCACACAGAGGTTAAAGGGTATGGGCTCAAATTGTGATCATAAATATTTTGTACTTGTAAATCAACTGCGTATGCGAGTTTTATAACCTTGTAAACCAAAATATCTGAAAATTTGATGTTTGTGCATTTATACGTGTGTGTGTGTGTGTGTTAAAAAAATTGAGTTTGTAAATATATTTCATGGAGGGGTCTGAAATTCATATTGTAGGTGCATTCCCACTGTGAGGGACAACATTTAAAAAAACAATTCAGGAAATCACATTGTATTGTTTTTAAAGAATTTATTTGTATACACTACAATACACTGCTGCACATAAGTACGTTATGTGCAGCAAATATTAACACCTGAGAAAACCAGTGTTAATATTTGGTACAGAAGCCTTTGTTTGCAATTACAGAGGTCAAACGTTTCCTGTAGTTCTTTGAAGATGGCTTGTGGCTGGGTCTTCCAACATGAAAATGATCCGAAGTACACAGCCACCATAACCATGGAGTGGCTCCGTATGAAGCATCTCAAGGTTCTGGAGTGGTCTGGGCAGTCTCCAGACCTAAATCCAATAGAAGATCTTTGGAGGGAGCTGAAACTTAGAGAGACTTAGACTTAGAGAGTCACTTAGAGCTTTGTATTGTCATTGTGCAGTTTCTTGCACAGCGAAATTGGGTAGCTGGAACACAAAGGTGCAAAGGTGTTCAAATACTTTTGTTCCTCACTGTAAAGTCAAAGAGATACATCTTTTGAAACGACAAGGAGCAGGAGCATCTAGTTCATGTCGAGCGACCAGAAAATAACGACATACAAGCAGACAGCAGTGGCTAGCGCAACACAAATTTTGGATCCTTCACCCTTAGCAGTGAGCGCAGCGCATGCCATGCCTGTAGCAACAGGGCCTATGTGTCACATATGCCAGAGATGGGGAGTAATGTGTTACTTTAATCCATTTTTTTTCTAGTAACGAGTAAAGTAAGGGATTACTATTGCAAAAAAAAGGTAATTAGATTACTGTTACTTTCCTGTAAGCACGCTGCGTTACTAAACCGTGATTTTTTATTTTTTTATTTTTATTTTTTGCGAGAATGTCTCATGACAATGACATAAGCGCTTGCAATGTCCATGGCAGCAACAGACATGTTTAGATCAACAATAGATAATATAGAGTGTGGGAGAGACTACGGCAATGTAGCATTTAAAGCATGAAAGCACTAACATTACTTTGAGTGTGATTCTGTAAAAAAGTGACAAAAACATATGCGTCCGCGTGAGAAGAAAACTTCTTTCTACAGCAAATAATCCAACTTCAAATCGGAGCAAACATGTAGCACACTGCCACTGGAGTGTGAAATTCCCAGAGAAACCCCCAGATCCCCCCACTGACATGACCGCTGCGGCACCGGGCAAACCTCCCCTGGCCCCACTCCTGCTAAACAGGTGAAAATAGATTTAAGAGCGACAGAACTTAGTACAGGTCAATCTTTAATTTTATTTATTTTTTGCTGTGTTTTACTTGCATCTATTTGAAAGAGTGAGTGTAAACACAATTTTTTTTCAATTTATATATGATAAGATAAGATAAGATAACCTTTATTAGTCCCACACATGGGAAATTTGTTTTGTCACAGCAGGAAGTGGACAGTGCAAAAGTTATGAAGCAAAAATTAGAATAAAATAAGAATAAATACAGTACACAACTGTACAGAATAGAATAGAATAAAATACTATATACAGTCGAATAAAATAGAATAAAATATACAATAAGATAAAAATAGAATACAAATGCTATATACAACTGAGTAAAAATACAACGATGCCAGAAAAGATTATTGCACATTAGTGTTATTGCACATGTGTGTGTTTGATCAGTTAAAGTCTTTGTTGTGGAGTCTGACAGCAGTGGGGAGGAAAGACCTGCGAAATCTCTCCGTCCCACACCGTGGGTGCCGCAGTCTCCCACTGAAGGAGCTGCTCAGTGCTGTCACAGTCTCATGCATGGGGTGGGAGATGTTGTCCAACAGGGATGACAGCTTAGCCACCATTCTCCTGTCACTCACCACCTCCACTGGGTCCAGAGGGCATCCTAGAACAGAGCTGGCCCTTTGGATCAGCCTGTTCAGTCTCTTCCTGTCCCCAGCAGAGATGTTGCCGCCCCAGCAGACCACACCATGGAAGATGGCTGAGGCCACCACAGAGTCATAGAAGGTCTTCAGGAGTGGGCCCTCCACTCCAAACGACCTGAGTCTCCACAGCAGGTACAGCCTGCTCTGCCCTTTCCTGTAGAGGGCGTCTGAATTATGAGTCCAGTCCACTTTGTTATTCAGATGAACACCAAGGTACCTGTAGCTGTCCACAGCCTCAATGTCCATACCTTGGATGTTCAGTGGTTGCAGTGGAGGATGCTTGTGCCTGCGGAAGTCTACCACCAGCTCCTTGGTTTTACTGGCATTGATCTGGAGGTAGTTCAGTTGGCACCAGTCCACAAAGTCCTGAGTCAGTCCTCTGTACTCCTTGTCGTCCCCATCAGTGATGAGGCCGACTATTGCAGAGTCATCAGAGAACCTCTGGAGGAAGCACTGGGTGGAGTTGTGGGAGAAGTCTGCAGTGTAGATGGTGAAGAGGAACGGTGCCAGAACCGTTCCCTGTGGGGCCCCCGTACTGCAGACGACCCTGTCCGACACACAGCCCTGAGTCCTCACATACTGTGGTCGGTCGGTGAGGTACTCCAGTATCCATGCTGTGAGGTGATGGTCCACTCCAGAGTTCTCCAGCTTGTCCTTCAGGACCGTGGGAAGAATAGTGTTGAAGGCACTGGAAAAATCAAAGAACATGATTCTCACAGTGCTCCCAGCGGTCTCCAGGTGAGTGAGGGAACGATGTAGGAGGTGAATGATGGCATCATCCGCTCCAATGCCAGGTTGGTAGGCAAACTGAAGTGGGTCCAGTGATGAGCTCACCAGACGCTGAAGCTGAGTCAGGACCAGCCGCTCCAGGGTCTTCATCAGGTGGGATGTCAGAGCCATGGGCCTGTAGCTGTTGAGGTCCTTGGGGCGTGAAGTCTTTGGTACTGGTACAACACAGGAGGTTTTCCAGAGCTGTGGGACTCTCCCCAGCCTCAGGCTCAGGATGAAGGGGTGCTCGATCACCCCACACAGTTGGTCCGCGCAGGACCTGATGACCCTCGAGCTGATGCCATCTGGGCCCGCTGCCTTCTTACCATTAATCCTCCTCAGTTCCCTCCTAACCTGGGTGGTTGAGAGAGTGAGGGTGAGTCTGCAGCCGATGTTGGAGACTGCCTCATGGCTGAATCAAATCTGTTGAAGAAATGATTCAGTTCATTTGCCCACCTCACATCCCTCCCAGGCAGAGAGTTCTGATGTTTGTGGCCTGAGATGGTTCTGAGGCCTCTCCAGACTTCACCAACGTTATTTTGCTGAAGCTGGTTCTCCATCTTCTGCCTGTAGCTGTCCTTCCCATTCCTTATCAGTCCCCTCAACTCTCTCTGCACCCTTTTCAACTCCTCTTTGTCTCTGGATTTGAAGGCCCTCCTCTTCTGCTTGAGGACAGCTTTAATTTCTGGGGTAATCCAAGGTTTGTTGTTGGAGAAACACCGTATCCAAGGTTTGTTGTTGAAACACCGTACAGTCCTGGTAGGTACGGTGTTATCTACACAGAAATTAATATAGTCAGTAATGCATGTAGTAAGGCTGTCGATGTCCTCTCCGTGGCCGTCACAGATCACCTCCCACACAGTCCACTCAAAACAATCCTTAAGAGCCTCCTCGCTCTCCTCCGACCATCTCTGTACTGTGCGGGTGGCTGGTGGCTCCCTGCGCACTAAGGGCTCATACACAGGGACAAGGTGCACCAGGTTGTGATCAGATCTGCCCAGTGGAGGGAGAGGTGATGAACTATATGCCTCTTCAGCATTGGCATACAGTAAGTCCAGTATTTTATTGTCTCTGGTTGGGCAGGTCACATACTGGGTGAAGGTGGGCAGTGTGGAGTCCAGTGAGGCATGATTAAAGTCCCCTGATATTATGAGAAGGGCTCTCGGAGATTGTGTTTGCAGTCTGCTGACCACAGAGTGGAGAGAGTCACAGGCTGCATCCGCGTTGGCTGAGGGGGGGGACATACGCTGTTATCGCGATAACATGCGAGAATTCCTGGGGCAGGTAGTACGGACGCATGCTAACGGCTAACAGCTCAATGTCTCTGCTGCAGAGTTGTTCTTTCACAGTGATGTGCCCGGGATTACACCATCTGTCATTCACAAACACTGTCAGTCAGTTATATGCTGGAATACACAGAAAATAGGGTTAAATGTTACACTAATTTCTTCAAGTCAAAGACTGTTGCATAGAATTTAATTTTCACTTAATGCAATATGGATTAAGTGAAAAGATTAAAACTAATAAAACAAATTTTATAAAGAGATTTTTCCATTTGATTCAATTTTATATGATGGATAATGCAGAAAACATAGAATTGGGCTGAAAGGTCTATTGTTTTATATCATATTCAGGTTATATATTTACTTGGGTAAATTTAATGAAGTCATGTTAAAGTTTTCCTTTATTCTACAAAAGTTTTGTTAAAAAATAAGCCATCAGGAAACCCAACACCAGTCTTCCTTCTTTTACTCCAGCTGATCATCTCTGCCAAGGTTTATTTTTCTTGGAGTTTGAGTCCAGAAATATTGTCAGAGCCTGGTGTTCATTTATTTACTCAATGATTTAATGTCAGTTTGATCTGCACATGATATAACAGAAAGTACACACTGTTTATCTTCAGAGTTTGAATTGTGAAAATAATAACTGTAGGGAAAGGTAATGGTAAAAGGTGACTTCCTAACTCAGTTATCACTAAAAAAAAATGTTTATTACTCCTCAGCAGAGCAAGAGGAACAAGAAGAACCACAAAAGCCTGAGCTCAGGATTTTGCTTCTTGGAAAAACTGGAGTTGGAAAGAGTGCTTCAGGAAACACCATCCTAGGAAAAGGGAATGCTTTTGAATTGACATCATCAGAGTGTCAGAAGGAAACAGGAGAGTTTGATGGTCAAAAACTGGCTGTCATTGATACTCCAGGTCTGTCTGACACCAGTAAAAGTGAAGAGGAGTTGACAGCAGAGATGGAGAGAGCCATCTGCTTTGCTGCTCCTGGTCCTAATGTGTTCCTGGTTGTGATTCAGGGAAACTGCTACTCAGAAGATCAAGAAACAGTGAAAATCATTCAGAAGATGTTTGGAAAACGGTCAGCATGTTCCACATTAGTCTTGTTCACCCATGGAGATGATCTGAAGTTAGATGGAGACACCATAGAAAAATTAATCAGTAAAGATTCAACTCTCAGTGGATTCATCCGTCAGTGCGGTGGAGGATATCACGTCTTTAACAACAGAGACAAGGATCCCTCTCAGGTCAGAGAGCTGCTGGAGAAGATCAACACCATGGTTCAGAGAAATGCGGGAAGATACTTCACAGTTGAAATGTTCAGAGAGGCTGACCTTAGGATTGTTCTTATTGGGAAAACTGGAGCTGGGAAGAGTGCATCAGGAAACACCATCTTAGGACAAAAAGCTTTTAAATCCTTATCATCTTTTTCCACAGTGACATCAGAGTGTCAGACGAAAACAGGTCTGTTTGATGGTCAAACACTGGCTGTAATTGATACTCCAGGTTTATTTGACACCAAAAAAACTGAAGAGGAGGTGAAAGAAGACATTAGTAGCTGCATCAACCTTGCTGTTCCTGGTCCTCATGTGTTCCTGGTTGTTATTCAGGCCAACAGATTCACAGAAGAAGAAAAAGAAACTGTCAAGATCATTCAGAACATGTTTGGAGAACAGTCAGCATGTTACACTATGGCCTTGTTCACCTATGGAGACAATCTTGAGAGAGATGAAGTCACCATAGAAAACATGATCAGTGATAATCCAACTCTCAGTGGCTTCATCAGTCAGTGTGGTGGAGGATATCATGTCTTTAACAACACAGTAAAAAATCCCTCTCAGGTCAGAGAGCTGCTGAAGAAGGTTAGCGCAATGACGGAGAGAAATGGAGGAGGATACTACACCAATGAAATGTTCAGAGAGGCTCAGAGAGCCATGAACAAACTAGTCGAGCTCAGGATTGCTCTTGTTGGGAAAACCAGAGTTGGGAAGAGTGAAGCAGGAAACATCATTTTAAGGGGAAAAGTATTTAGATCAACCTCTTTCTCTTCCTCTGTAACATCAGAGTGTCAGAAGGAAACATGTCAGTTTGAAGGTAAAACACTGGCTGTAGTTGATACTCCAGGTCTGTATGAAACTAAACTAACTGAAGAGGAGGTGAAGAGAGAGATTGTTAGATGCATCTCCTTTGCTGCTCCTGGTCCTCATGTGTTCCTGGTTGTGATCCAACCAAACAGATTCACCAAAGAAGAACAAAAAACTGTGAAAATCATTCAGAAGATTTTTGGTGAACAAGCCGCTGATTACACGATGGCCTTGGTAACCCATGAAGATGATGTGATGAAGAACACCATAGAAGAAGCAATCAAACATCCAGATCTAAATGACTTAATTAGTCAGTGTCGTGGAGGATATCATGTTTTTAACAGCAGAAACAAGGATCCCTCTCAGGTCAGAGAGCTGCTGAAGAAAATCAACTCAATGAATAAAAGAAATGCAGGATGCTGTTACACCTCTAAAATGTTTGATGAGGCAGAGAAAGCCATTAAAACAGAGATGGAACAACTTCACGAAAAAAAATCCAGAGATGACGGACAAAGAAGCAAGATACAAAGCAGAAAGAAGGAACGAGTTTACTCAGGGGAAATGGCATGACATTATTGCTGGAGCTGCTGGTGCTGGAGCTGCTGTTGGTGGAGCTGCTGTTGCTGGAGCTGGAGTAGCTGCTGCTGCTGCTGGAATTGGCATTGAAGTTGCTATTGGAGCTGGTTTGGGAGTTATCGGGGGTCCAGTAGGAGCTGCAGCTGGAGTTTTAGTGGGATTTGCAATAAAATATGTCACTTCAAAAAGGAAATTGAATTATTGTGTTACACAGTAATAATCAGTGGAAGTCAACATTTATAAACTCCAACTAGAAAATAGATGAAAAGAGGTGCAGGCTAATCCGGTTGTTCAGTGATGACGCGACGAATCCTACTTCCGGGCCTAAAGTAGTCTGCGTTTAATATGGCTTTTGTGTTGTTAACATGTTTAATGCTTTGTATTTTCTTCTATTTAATCTCAAAAAGCTCCTAAAAACAGTCAGTGATCACCGTTGACCTCCCTCGGCTTTTATTACCGCTAATCATTTATTTAAGCTCAGTTTTTAAAACCTTAGGATGCAACTACAGCACAGCCCATGCAGCAGTATATGAATGACTAACCTCGTATTGTGGATGGATTATCTCAGTTGTTCTCCTGGCTTAAGTTTAGTCCTTTTACAGCATCCTGCCATGCGATTACATTTGTTCCTGACCACTGAGAACACTCATGTTAACTTTTATCGAGTGGAAAAAAAGTTAGCTTGTTTATATTATGCTAACATAGCTGTGTCGCTAGCGGTCACGTAGCACATCATTATATACCAGCTAGCCAAACTTCAGTAACCCTACAAACGTCACTGCTGTTTAGTTTTCTGTCTTCATTTATGTTGGAAGTGATAGCAGAGCTGTACGTTTGAATTTGTTTCTAAACCCCTGCAGTCAGGACATGCTATATTGTATTTAGATGGAAGCTAGCGAGCTAACTTCCTGCTAACTTCTAACTCCGTTAAATGTCATAAATTCCGTTTTCATGGATGCCTGGATGTTAAACTCAATTGTTACACCTGGTAGAGAAGAACGCTGATCATTTTATTAAAGATGAAAGACTTTAGACAGTGTTTTAACTCTCAGTAATGCCACAGTGATCATTTGATATATGGACCTGCAGCAGAGTTTAGGCCCAGACACGGCTAGTGACGTCAGACTGAACAAACGGATAGTGTTAATATTTATTTGAGTATATGTTGGTTAGATAGATGGACTTGAAAGAAAAAGATCATATATGATACCCAAAGAAGAAAGAAAAAACTAAAAGAAACAATACGTTTCTGTATGACAGCTGAGTTGTTGCAGTTGGTTCTCCAGCTGCCACTGAAGTTGGTGTTGGAGTGGATTTAATTCCCACTGCTAAATTTAAAAAGCTGGCATTTAGCTGTTGATGTTCCTAATTTAGCAATAACTTACTAAAGTAACATTATGATGAAGACATAAAGTCACCATTCTCCCGAATTTCTCCTGATTTTTCACCTGGACAACAAAAATAAAAAACCATATCCCAGAATTCATAGCGTGGCCCAGCCAATTCCAGTTTTCAACAATGGTGGCAGCTACTTAGTTTTAATGTTACTTTTATTACTCTTTCTGGGTTTCAAAATAAACTTTTAGCATATTTTCAGGCGAGAATCTAGCTGTGTATACTTCAAATATCTGAGCCGGTGAGAACAGTGTAGTCCCGCCACATCGTTTTTAAACTCCTGTGGTCTTTCACTACTCAGGTTAAACATTATAAATAAGTCACTTAGATAACATAAAAATGTTATTGTTTGACTTGTTTCAGTGTTTTATTTGTGGGTGAGTAAATCGCTTTGGCTGAAATTAAAGTTATTAGATTGGATTAGATTAAATAAAACTTTATTAATCCCTCGGGTGGGTTCCTCCACAGGTTTCCACACAGCTAAATAAACATCAAACAGAAAACTAATAAACAGAAGTGTTAGCTGGTCGAGAATTTATTCCAGCGTCCAGTTTATTTAGATAGCAAGGAGCAGACAGCAGAGTTTTACTCCACAGAGAGAGCTTGTGACGTAATTCTGAAGGCTAGACCGTCACAGTTGCTCACTTCCAGCCTACCCGGCTTTCGGAGGACGCAGCCCACTTAGAATGAAGGCCGGGTCCTCAGGTCGATGCAGCCTCTGATTTGAATCTTATTGTCCCCCGGCTGGGGGACAGTAAGAATGGGGACATTTAACTTACTTTAAATAAATGATTTTAAATAAATGAACACTGTAAAATTCAAGTTTTTTGTATATGTGTATGTATATGTATGTCTCCCTAATTCTGAGGTCTCAAGGTTGACAAGTATGCCACCAACACTGACACAAATACAAGAAAACAGCCTTGAATAGTTGTCCACTGTAGTGACAACTATGCATAAAAGGGTTAATTGAATAGGAACATGTTAATCATAACTGATTATTAGTTTACTTGTAATGTTTGGGGGAATGCTGAATTGTAGTCTAAACCACTCAGTTTTTCAGATTATGTGGAATGTGTTTTAAAGCTGTGATGTCATGTTTAGTTTTCTCTCTTGAATGATGTATTATGAACGAAAACAGCCCGTTGTCACTCCTGAGTAGGGATGGGTATTGATAAGATTTTAACGATTCCGATTCCATTTTCGATTCTGTTTAACGATTCGATTCTTTATCGATTCTCTTATCGATTCTTATTTTTAAAAAGGAGAACACTAAGGTCGATTAGCTTAGAATTTTGTTTTATATCTTCTCTTTGAACAAGATAGAAATTTAGGAGTAACATGGCCTTATAAACCCAACAGTGAGATCTTAAGAGATCCAGCCTACGGCTCTTCAGTGGGGTGTCACAGGGTCCCCGGGGAAAATTGTAAATGTAAAATAATAAAATAAATATTCTTCTGTAGCAATAACAAAGTATAACATAAATTATTCTGTAGCAATTACACAAGAATATCCAGTAATGTCCCTGCCTACAATTAAACACATTCACTTACCATCTGCTGTGGCAAATGGCTGCAAGGCTTTTACCACAAACTTAGTCACTGCTCGGTGACATTCGGGCCTGAAAAGAGACGCTACCGGTGGACTGCAGCGACAACTGCCAGCGAGCGCTAGCCAGACTCTGTCTGTCTCTCTCATCACGGTCACCTAAATGCACAGTAATGGCAGGTTTTGTAATAAAGCAAATCGCGCTAACATAATATGCACTGTTAGTTGATTATTTACCTGCCGCATTAACGGGAGAGGACGTGCAAACCGCTGCTGCTGGGTTGAGATTCACGACTCCGGAGCGGAATTAAAAACACGACATTCATTTAAGTTCATCACGTGTTTTGTGAGCAAATGCTTTTGCATATTTGTAGTGTTTCCTCCCTTAAATGAAATATCTACTTTGCAAGTATTGCAAGTTGCCCTGTTGTCATCTCGTAAAGTATAACCAAACTTTTGAGCGTTTGAGCCGCTTAGGCGCCGTGTTTCCTGCCAGGTACGCTCCGACGCGCCGCAACGTGGTGACGTCATTCGGGGCGACTGGAATTGATAAGGGAATCGTTTGCAAAAATGGCAAACGATTCCAAGGAATTGAAAGAGTGGGAACCGGTTCTCAACAAGAACCGGTTTTCGATACCCATCCCTACTCCTGAGGCATAACATCCCAACTATTCGTCATGTCCCGCAGCATTCCTGAGAAATGCAAAAGGTAACCTTCCATGTTCTTATGCGACACACCAGGTTATAGGGCTTTGGAGTTGACGTCACGCCGCAGTGCATTGTGGGATCGTGGCGCCATGTCAGTAGGCTAGAAGGCAAAACAAGCGCACAGTGTTCGAGTATTGGAATCGGGACTGCCAGAAACATGCTCAAAATCAGCGCAAAACACAAAGGGCTGTATTGCGACCGATTGCGCCCAGACGCCAAGAGACGGTACTTTGAAAAAATTCCAATAAGGAAATAAGGTAGCGGAGTGGAAACCCAGACGACCTACCGCCTTTTTCCTATCCCGATCTTCGCATACCTTGTCTGTGGAGTCAGCGCATACACAGCAACCCAGTTTAAGAATTATAAATCCCTGGAGGCCCACATCCAATTCACGAACGGCTGGGTGCAAGATTTGTCCGTCTTTAAGCCTCCACGCTGCGAGTACGTTGTCGTTAAGACAAAGGTAAGTCGGTTTGAACTTGATAACTTTCTAAACAACTTCCTTCTTACAGTTTTTGATTTGCACGTACAGCCAACCCATCTATATTAGCCTTGGTTCATTACAGACCTTTTATTAAAAGTGGTTTTTGTGTGTTTCAGGTACAGCACTCACAACGACTGAATGAAACTGCACTCGAACCAGTGTGACCTCGTTGTGTGGACACAGAGAGACCTTGCTTTGATACGCATCTTCCCTGATGTGGATTTCTGGGAACCACGTTTAAAGCAAGAACAAGACTTCTTTCTTAAAGTGTGTCTTCCTGAACTTGTTGGGAAATACTTCTCCAAACAACGTGCTGCTCTAAATAGCCTGTAATGTTTCATTTTGTGGTTCAAGGTTGATGCCAGCTGTGTGTTGCCATGTAAATAGTTTGCATTTCGTTTTTATGTACTTGTGAACAGATCAAGAATAAAAAAACAAACAAAGATACTATTTTCTGTTTTACTGAAACTACTTCACACAAAGTACAGTTATTTACAATGAACCACACATGCAACACAACAGCTTTATGAATACTCAACAAGAGCAAGTTTCATTTGGCACTGGTTTGACAACCACACATATTCACCAAAACACAGCAAACCTTAACAATCTTATCAAGCAGTGTTGTGTTTATTTCTGCTCTGCCCTGTGCATTGCACACACAATCCTTCGTCTGCCCTTTAGCTTCCGTGATGCTGTCCGATCGCCACTGTCCACATTTGCAGCTGGTACCTCAACCTCCACTTGTCCAACACAACTGCTGTCCACAGCCTCCATGACATGGTGATTTTGTTGTTGTTCTTCTGTCTGATCTTCATCGATTACTTCTGCAAGGGGCACACCTTCAGACTCTGCAGCTGCATAATAAAAGCCTGTAAGATAAAATTAGTGCACATGACAGGTGTGTGATTCATCTGGAAGTTATGTGCGGATTAGTGTACAATGAGAGCAATTTAGTATGTTTTTAGAGGCCCATGTACAGTGTTGGTGCCCAGTCTGGATTTGTTACATTCATTTCATATGCTGCTTTGCCTGCAATAATGCTAAATCATAAGCTACTCAGTCGACATGATGACATGACGTGGTTCTGCAGCATCACACATTAGCATGTTTTATCTCATTATCTATGACCTCAGCACATTGAAAAAACACTTAAAGGCACTTAACACTTAAGAATGATATGAATTAATTTAGAATTAATTTAGAACTCACCGGAAAGAAAATGCGGAGAGCAAACCAACAAAAAGCTGGGGATTGCACAGAACTCGATCTGCTCGTCTCACCGCTGCAATGCAAGCCTGACGTCTTTGTTTAGTAATATCGGATACATGGGATCCCTCACGTTGCCTCCAGGATGGAAAACGATGAAAGGAGAGCCCATTATCCAGCTTCTTGCCTTCACGATCGTGTGATCTAACGTTGCAACTGACAACACATCACGTACGAGCCATAGCTGAAGCTGTATCCTGTGTCTAGCCTACTGTCATGGCGGAAGGGGGCGTGGCCCACCTCCCGTGACATCACGCTCCAAAGCCCTAAAGGTGAAATCCAGTAGTATGACGGTCCTGCGGTAATACACTTTCCAGCCATGTATTGCAGCCTTAACTCTAACCTTGTCCCTAACCTTAACCAGCACTTTAATGACGTGAAATAGTCGTCTTGATGCATTCTCAATCATCCAGGAAAGTAAATCTCCAAAAGTTGAATCTGTTCATCTGGACGTAGCGTTTTGTGGGAGAAACGTTTCGTCACTCATCCAAGTGACGAAACGTTTCTCCCACAAAACGCTACGTCCAGATGAACAGATTCAACTTTTGGAGACGTGAAAAAGTGTTTTCCCAAGCGATTTTAAGGGAAAAAGCGAGGATGTGTAGATTGAGTCCAAACGGTTCTCATGTGTCCGCAGTTTTCCGATGTCGTCACGTAGGAACGCGTTGGGTGGCCGAAAACTTAATATGTTGACGATTTGTCACCTAGCGTAAAATGTTACGCTTTGGGAGTGAGAACGTGTTGAGCAGACAGAGTCATAGATAGACAGCTCAGAGTGCTGAACTCAAAGCAGTAATACGAGCATGTGAATTGCACGCAGGCCAAGATATAAATATATACACTGACAGTCAGTATGTTTTTTCAGCAGTACATCACTTTGCAAAAATTTGACAGAACAGAGGAATGATTACATCTACTGGACACCTAGAACAACATGGAAATCTTCTGAAGACACTATTAGAAGTAATAACATTGCCAAAATGGTTAGCATTATGTAAATGTGCTGCACATCAGAAAGAAAACTCAGCATTAACTCAAGGCAATAACTTTGCAGATCAAGCAGCAAAGTTAGCCGCACCACAAACTGTAGACACATTAACATCTACATCCACCATGCAAATCATAAAAAGCAGCACCAATTACAGAACAGAAGAAATGGTTAAAGTGTGGAGCACAACTAGAAAATGATCTGATGACTTGTGAAGGAAAACCAATACTTCCTAAGTCCTTGCACAGAACAGCAGCATTAGTGACCCATGGAGTGACCCATTTGTCATCAGGAGGGATGGTCCAGGTCAATAATGCACACTTTTATACTCTAAATTTTGAAACACACACACACACACACACACACACACACACACACTTGTATAAATAAAGCAAGAAGACAGTGATGAGACACAGGTCTTGCGTTCCATGGCTGCCCTCGCGAGTAAAGACAACTGCAGTGTTGGTGTTTTCTAACTCAGGTGTCTCAGCTGAAGAATTGTGGGGTGATTCTTAGAAATCCCCTGTCACAGGGTGACGATCTCTCTCTGCATGTTTCCTGGGTGAGAGAGCGCCTTTTTGTTGTTGTTGTTGTTGTTGTGCTAAGCTAATAGGCAGAATGCTACAGGTATAGCTCTAAAGAATGTAGCATCATGGGCAGTGTAGTCCGTGCTACAGGGAGAATGGACTGCCATACACGTTATGTGTCTGTGAGCGCAAGGAGGGAGAAAAAGGTGTAAGAGCCAAAGTCAATGTTTATGTTTTGTTTATTTGTTATGGTGGCACAGGTGTATAGCTTTACCTGTTGCTCAGGTGATTGCTTGGGGGTGTGGTCACAGCCTACTTACCTGATCTCGGTGCTCGCAGGCAGGTGTGTTGGGTGAGTGGTTTGTGGGCAAACTTTTCTGTTGACCGTCATTTTTTGGCATACCAGTTAATCCATGCGCCATTTGTAAATTGATTGAAAGCGCAAACGTTTGTTTTTTGTTTTGTTCTTAAAATAAATACGCAAAGTACAAGTACGACTCTTTATGGATTATTGGAGGCGCATCACAGGGACACAACCAACTCAGCCGGCCGTGGCTTTATTTATGGATGAAAGTCGCAAGAAAAGGCGAGTGGAAAAGTCCGAGCTGTCATCGAGCAGAAACGGGAGCTGGAAGCATGTAAATATAATCTCCAAAAGTTGAATCTGTTCATCTGAACGTAGCGTTTTGTGGGAGAAATGTTTCGTCACTCATCCAAGTGACTTCTTCAGTCTCAGCTGACTGCAGGTTTCCCCAAACCTTATAAACAGTACATTTGCATAATGACTGAAACCAGCCCCCTGAAGGAACAATGGGCTGTGAGGTCAGTTCCTTAATCATAATTATGCAAATTCCCTTGACCATTGATCAACAATCACTGACCAAAACCCACTGATCAAAGAACACTGATCAGTGGCCATGAGTACCATTCACAGAGAGTTGGGGAATGGCTGCAATCACAGCGTTGTAAGATGGTGACAGATGTACCCTTAGGCCCCCTCTTCGATTCAGAGATGGTCTTTCCCTTTTCACGTAAATGGCCTCCTTGACTCCGCGCTCAAACCAGCGTTCCTCCCTGTCCAGGATGTGTACATCCTCATCATTGAAAGAGTGTCCACTGGCCTGTAGGTGTAAATAGACTGCAGAGTCCTGGCCTGATGAGGTTGCTCTTCTGTGTTGTGCCATCCGCTTCGTTAGAGGTTGTTTGGTTTCCCCGATGTATAAATCCTGGCAATCCTCCTGGCACTTAACAGCGTACACTATGTTACTCTGTTTGTGTCGGGGGACCCGATCCTTGGGGTGGACCAGCTTTTGGCGCAGCGTATTTTGGGGTTTAAAAGCCACAGAGACCCAGTGTTTAGAAAAAACGCGTCTCAACTGCTCCGGTACTCCTGACACATATGGGATCACTACAGGTTTTCTCCTGGGCAGCGGTTGTCCTTCTCTCCTGGATCGGCTGGAGCTTTCTTTAGGTGCCTTCCCAGCTTTGACAAAAGTCCAGCTGGGATAACCACATTTACTCAGGGCCTTCTTGATGTGCTGTCCTTCTGCCTCCCTGGCCGCTGTGTCAGTGGGGATGGTGTTCGCTCTGTGTTGTAGCGTCCTAATGACACCCAGTTTGTGCTCCAGTGGATGATGAGAGTCAAACCTTAGATACTGATCCGTATGTGTAGGTTTACGGTACACGTCAGCTTTTAGATGTCCCCCATTACTGATGGAAATCTCACAGTCTAAGAAGGCTAACCTGCCACTTTTCATATCCTCCCTGGTGAATTTGATGTGTCGGTCCACCGAGTTAATGTGATCCGTGAAATGTAGTACGTCCTGAGATTTGATTTTCACCCAGGTGTCATCCACATATCTGAACCAATGGCTTGGTGGTGTTCCAGGGTAGGATAGCAAAGCCCTCTTTTCCACTTCTTCCATGTACAAATTGGCCACGATGGGTGAAACTGGGGAGCCCATGGCACACCCATGTTTCTGCCTGTAGAACTGACCCTTGTATGTGAAGTAGGTGGAATGAAGACACAGTTCCAAAAGCAAACACACTTGGTCGATGCTGAGGGTGGTCCTGTCGCTGAGGTTGGTGTCATCCTGTAATCTCTTACGGACTACCTCCAACGCTTCCGTGACTGGGATGCAAGTGAAGAGAGATGTAACGTCGTACGAAGAGGGGGCCTAAGGGTACATCTGTCACCATCTTACAACGCTGTGATTGCAGCCATTCCCCAACTCTCTGTGAATGGTACTCATGGCCATTGATCAGTGTTCTTTGATCAGTGGGTTTTGGTCAGTGATTGTTGATCAATGGTCATGGGAATTTGCATAATTATGATTAAGGAACTGACCTCACAGCCCATTGTTCCTTCAGTGGGCTGGTTTCAGTCATTATGCAAATGTACTGTTTATAAGGTTTGGGGAAACCTGCAGTCAGCTGAGACTGAAGAAGTCACTTGGATGAGTGACGAAACGTTTCTCCCACAAAACGCTACGTCCAGATGAACAGATTCAACTTTTGGAGATTTACTTTCCTGGATGATTGAGAATGCATCAAGATGTAAATATAATATTAACCACTGCAGCCAAGAAGAGTGCCTGACGAGCCCAGTTGTAAGTAAGCTATTAAGACACGACTGTACACTGTGTTCATGTTTTCCTCCGAAACAATAAGTTCTGTTGGAGCAGCCTTTCAACGCCTCTCTCAGTCTCTCGCAAGCAAAGTTGACCCACACAACAAAGTAAAGCTATTTTTCATCTACGAGACCGACACGAAACCCGACGTATTAGCCAGAGGTCCCTTTACTATGGTTTGGAGCCGCGGACCTTCAATAACGGTAATAAATCACAGCAATATTACATTCACGTAGTTGTAAAAAGCATGATAATATATTAAATAATCCAAAGTATTCAAAATACGTTACTCTCATTAAGTAACGTAACGGAATACGTTACAGAAGACATTTTGGGGCATGTATTCTGTAATCTGTAATGGAATACATTGTAAAAGTAACCTTCCCAACACTGTCTTTCATTAGCTCTTTAACCCTTTAAGACCTACCATAGAACCAAGTCCGCCAGAGCTTATATTATATTTTTACATGTTGCAGTGCCATTTTTGGGAGCATTTCAAGTTGATATACATCAATACAACCATTATAGCCCAAATTTTAATAATATGTATGGATTAAGTGCATAGTAATTACATAAATTGCAAAAAAGTGCAATAAACTACAAAAAAATTGAAAATCGTTTTTTGTGTTTTTTAACATAGTTAGAGAAATTTAAGAGGCTTATCCCTCAAAACTGTAAATACAAAAAAGTTGCACAAACAAGTTTCCCACCACAGGAAATTTATTTTAAGTGTCTTCATAGTTTTATTTTTGAAATACACCAACTTTCATATACTGCAGGAAAAATGAAAATAAATATTATAATGCAAATTTGCAAAATAACAACATATGCATCAAAATAAACTATTTCCGGCAGTGCAATATGAGTCCTAAGCATCCCAGAAACGACACAGAAAGTCATAAAGTCAAACATAACTTTTAAAAAAAACAAGTATAGGCTCATAAGGCCCCGATGGTAAAAAACTACATTTCCGCTAGAGCTGGGCGATATGACCCAAAATTCATATCTCGATATTTTTTAGCTAGATGGCGATATAAGATATATATGTCGATATTTTTTTTAAAGCCATAAAGTACAAAGTACAAAGAACAAAAAGAGAGTTCTTAGTCAAAGTCTTGTCCCAGATGTCACACAGGCACCTTTATTAACATACAGCTAGAGCTGGGCGATGAAACGATAATGATATGTATTGCGAAATAACTTTTTCTCGATAGAAAAATTAAACCATTGCGATAGGCCTCATCTCTCTTGTCCTCTTAAAAAAAAAAAGAAAAAAAAGAACAGCCAATCCAAATTAAGTAGCGCAGAGCCGAACCAATCACAGCCGCAGTGTCACGTCACGTGACTTGTTACGTACAGCACAAGCGCCAAGGCGCACATGTGTATTTGTTTTTGCAGCCGTGCAGCCCGGGTAATGAAGGAAATGAGTTTGCCGACTAGAGAAAAATCAACCGAGAGCGTGAGCGAAGGTTACCGAAGAAAAAACAGATGATGGTTCCAATGCCGGAGAGCTTGTCGAACGGAAGGGCCACAGAAGTTCCGTAGTGTGAAGGTATTTTGGCTATTTCAAGTCTGACAAAAAACAGAGTAGCGTGCACTGTAAATTGTGCCGAAAGCAAGTCTGGAAATACAATCTCAATCTCTGACTGAAAGCGCTAATTCGTCATTCGGCTTTTGTCAGACTAAAGTAACTGTTAAAACTGTTTGAAAAGCTAAGCTATACAACAAGGAGAGATTGAGAATTTCCTTTTAGTTCTCAGTTTATTTGATATTGACAAAAGTTAGTCAATTTTGTCTGTTCTTCTGTAAAACAAACTAAGATTTATTTTTAGAATTAATATTTTGTTTCTAAGTGGAATTGACAATTTAGTGGTCTGTTTTGTTTGTTCTATTTTGAAACTTAAACGCTTTAGCGGCTGCCTTTTGTGTAGTTTGCAATATTTGCCTTTATTTATCTGAAACTGAAGTCTCATGTTCCTTAAGTACATCTACCCTGTTGAACTTATTATGGGAAATAAATATTTTAATTAAAACAAGCTGCTAATTATTTCACATTTTACTTGTGAGTAACGGCACATTTAAATCTTACAAATATAGTTATTTGGCTTATATCGTGATATATATCGTTATCGCCTGAAATGAAAAAAACATATCGTGATATGAAAAAATCTTATATCTCCCAGCTCTACATACAGCATAGATGTACATGAAAAAAACTACTCAAAAATAAATTATGAGCATTTATTAAATAATAATGCTCTATAAATAAAAGAAAACTATGTTGTTTTGTGCATAACAAAAAGCTCACAA
Source organism: Oreochromis niloticus (assembly GCF_001858045.2). NCBI lineage: Eukaryota > Metazoa > Chordata > Actinopteri > Cichliformes > Cichlidae > Oreochromis > Oreochromis niloticus. The sequence continues at coordinate 35,114,506 of NC_031967.2, forward strand.
TTGTGCAGTCAAAATGTAAACTAAAAGACGCTGAGCATAATAACAGACAGATTTCACAGCTGCTCTGTTCCCAACTTCTACTGCGTGACTGACAGCCTGGAGTTTGAAATCCGCTTCGTAACCATGTCTCTGAACAGGTGCCATTTATGGTCCTTATACACACACAATACTGTAATATTACGTTGAAGCACAGTACGTATCACTCCATGAGGCTCCTCGGTAGCCGTAATGCTCCGACAATCCGTCAAGCAGTGCAGCTCCCTAGCTTACCAAAGTCGAACTAAAACATTTTTTGACACATTGCTGAGCGCCGTGTACCACATAAAATCAGTTCGCGGTCATCAAGCACAACCAGAATTCATACAAAAGGCACACAGTCAACTTTTGAGAAAATGAAAGTATTTCAGGCCGTGCAGTTAGGCGTTAGCGTGGCTAGCTCGTTAACACGTTGACGCCGTCCAGCCCCATGCACGGGGCGATGCGCAGTAACTTGTTAACGGAGATTTGGCGTGTCCATCTTGTTGCTGCCTGCAGGTGAAGCGATGGGGGAGGAGGGGGAGTTGTGTTTAGTGAAGGAGAGACGAGGTCGAGTAACGTTGCGTAAAGACAAAAGTGGACGAAGGAGAGGCAAACTTGCGGCTCCGCAACTATAATTATAACGTAACATAGACTATATCGATATAAAGGATATTGTCACATCTTATATCTCGTATAAAAATATATCGATATTTTTAAAAAACTCGATATATCGCCCAGCTCTAATTTCCGCAAAATGACGTCACTTCCGGTTTCGGGCAGGTCATGGCAGACATGCGATAGTTCACGCTGATGGACGTAGGAAGTGTTATGAACAGCTGATCGGATCGGCAAAGCGTGTTTCTGGAATATTATGTTTTTGTTGCTTCAAGTGCTTTTTATGCAGTTTTTGCAAAGCTATATTTGGAAGGAAACTGTGACCTAGGGCAAGCTGATGGCATAAGATGTAAGTACAACTCCTTCGGTTTCATATGCAAAAAAAATTATTGCGCTAGCTTACGTGGTTGCAGTGCTACCGGGATTTAAAAATTGTTACGCAAAATGGAGCGTGTCCGCTCCGACCGGCTTTAAAGGGTTAAGAGACATAATAACATTTTTCATTTTGTTTACATGCCTTTTCCGATCTGTTTGGATGGTTTCAATTTTGTTTGCAAGAGCTTTCTCAGTGAGAAAAATTAATCTTTTATCCTTTTCAGTTTTTCCAACAACAGATGAAGCCTGTGATCCACTCATTTTAAGCATTCAACATAAGCAGCATGCCAAAATCCAAAACAAAGGCAACAGCAATTCCTTCAAACTCAGTTGAACGCCTGCAGAGCCACAGCACACACACACACACTAAATCCAACAGCAAACGTAGCGGTGGGCGTGTCACAAAAACACCTTCGTGTGGTCAGAATCCAAACTGCGTTCAAACAAACAATACGCAGCACAAAAACACAGTTACATACCACTGTCATCTTTTTCTTATCTGTCAGACAAGCTGCTTTTATGGGTGTAGTGGCGGCGATGTGTGGGCTCGCGTCGGTGTTTATTCTGCGCTGAATAGGGGAATAATGTTGACGTGCCCGCTGTTCAAAGTTCCAGGTTAAAACTCCTTTATTTGTTATCAAATCCTTAAAATCCATAGAAAAACAGTGATCAAAAACATTCTAAGCTTGAGCAGTCAGCAAAAGTGAATTTTTTGTGAATCCACCAGCTGTCCGGGCTGGTGAGCAGCCTGAGTTGGGGAGTGGAGGTGGAGGGTTGAAAGCAGAAAGTCCAGGACGATTGGGTTGAGGGAGCCCACCAGCCAGGGAAACTTAAAAAGCATCTCCTGCAGCTGCCTCTCCACGGCGCGACGCAACCCTTACCTGGGCTTTTCCCACCTGGGTGGCAGCTCTACGCTTCCGTACTACGCTTCCGCTTATCCTTTTCAGGGTTGCGGGGGGCGCTGGAGCCTATCCCAGCTGTCATAGGGCAAGAGGCGGGGTACACCCTGGACAGGTCGCCAGTCTGTCACAGGGCCAACACACAGGGACAGACAACCATTCGCACTCACATTCACTCGCACATTCACACCTAGTGGCAATTTGAATTATCCAATTAACCTATCCCCACAAGTTGCATGTCTTTGGACGGTGGGAGGAAGCCGGAGTACCCGGAGGGAACCCACGCAAACACGGGGAGAACATGCAAACTCCACACAGAAAGATCCCGGCCTGATGGTGGAATTGAACTCAGGACCTTCTTGCTGTGCGGCAACAGTGCTAACCACCGTGCCACCATGCTGCCTACGCTTCCGTGTCCTCACAAAATTATTACAACTAAAACAACCATGAAAAGAGTTGGATGGACATTGCTGCTCAATCACAGCTGCCTGGTCAATGTTTTTCATTAGTAATTTAGCAAAGTTGATGGTGTGTGCGTGTCTGTACGAGTGAAAGACAGATTTTATATGATAAGCTTCATGTTATGGACGCACAGTTTGAGCAATCAGGTCACATCAGAGCATCAGGCCGTATAGTGTGAGGCCCTGCATCGTGACCTATGAACTTATAACCCCTGCGATTCAATTGTACAGTTTGAGCAGGAGCGGAATAACGTGACTGAAAAAAATCGCAGTGTTTGCCCAGCTTAATGCAGACTGTTTAAACTAAACAAACTGCTGTTTCACATAATAAACCCTGTCACCCACAGTATTGCCTTCTGTTTTACCAGTTAAAGCAGTAGAGACGAGCTGTTTACATGTGCGTGGAACTCTAGCTTGTTTAACCAGCTAGTCTGGTTAAACAAGCTAGTGTTGTGGACAACACCCACAAATAGGGATGGGTATCTGTTACGTCTCCCCGAGGGCAGGAGGGAATAACACAACAACTCTGGAAACTCGGTAAAGGTGTTAAGAAAAAGATTTAATGGCAGCGCTCTCACAAAATAAATAACCCAAAGTTAAACAACAAATGTGGGGGAGAAAGGGACCGTTAGGTTGTGCCAAAAAAACCCACCAAAAAGACAAAACCAAAACATAGCTGAGCTACTATCCTAGAATAAAAAAAAACAGAAAGTCCCTAAACCACAACTCAAACCAAGCTCAAAATTACAAGGGTGGCACCAACCTACTTACCTAGTGTTTCTAACAAAGAGTCCCTACGTGAGTAAGTGTATGGGGTCCCCAAACTTACCTAGTCCACTTTTACTCCCACCACAACCATCAAACAAAAGAAACACAGCAGAGGAGCTTTACACATGAGCCAAACAATTCAAAAGAGGGAAGAGAGCCGCGCCCAGCCACAGGTGAGTCTCCTTATCAAGGTGTGCACTCCTGGTTTGTCCAATCAGGGTCTCCCTCCTCTAATTAGTTGGACATCCCCAGATTGGCATCAGCCTGCAGTCCGTGACCTAAGGGAATGGGAAACAAAAAGGGGAGGGAAAGAAAACATGCAGCCTGCAGACACGTAACACCCCCACCCTTACAAGTCCAAACAAAAAGTTTGGATCCTTCAAACACAAACAAAAACCCTAAACAGACTACAGGGCACGGGATAGTGCATCAGCCAGGACATTTTCTGTCCCTTTTTTATGGCAGATCTGAAGGTTATACTCTTGGATGATTAAAGACCACCTCATAAGCCGACGGTTGTTATTGTACATCCTTGAAAGGAAAACAAGCGGATTGTGGTCTGTAAAGACTTTTATGGGTTCTACACTTAATCCAAGATAAACCTCAAAATGTTGCAAAGCCAACAGAATGGCAAGAGTTCCTTGTTCGATAGTGGAATACCTTCTCTGAGGAAGAGTGAACTTCTTTGAGAAGTAGCACACAGGGTGATCGAGTCCATCCTGATCTTCCTGTAGAAGGACAGCACCTACCCCAACGGCGCTAGCATCGACCTCCAACTTGAATGGTCGGCTGAAGTCTGGGGCGCAGAGAACAGGTGAACATGTAAGCAATCCTTTAAGATTCTCAAAGGCATGTTGGCATTCATCAGACCAGAAAAATGGAACTAAGGGACTGGTCAAGGCAGTCAACGGGGCAACTACTGTTGAGAAGTTCTTACAGAACCGGCGATAATATCCGGCCATTCCAAGAAACCGACGTAGCTCCCTTCTTGTAGATGGAACGGGAAAGGTCGAAATGGCACGGATCTTTGCATCCACTGGGCATACCTTTCCTCCGCCAACTTGTTGGCCTAGGTAGAGAATGGTGCTTTTACCAAACTCACACTTGGCAAGATTCAAAGTCAGCGAGGCAGCTGAGAGGCATTCAAATACAGCTGACAAGGTAGCAAGATGCTCTGCCCATTCACTGGAATACGCAACAATGTCGTCTAGATACACCCGGCAGTTCGGAACATCACCCAGTACTTTGTTCACCAGCCTCTGAAATGTAGCTGGCGCATTACATAACCCAAATGGCATGACTGTGTACTGGAGGAAACTGTCCGGAGTTACAAAAGCAGATATCTCTGATGCCCTTTTGGTTAAAGGAATCTGCCAGTAACCTTTCAACATATCCAGTTTAGTAATAAATGTGGCAGGTCCGATGTTATCAATGCAATCATCGATGAGGGGCAAGGGGTATGCATCAGGAACTGTCACAACATTCACTTTGCGGAAGTCCGTACAGAACCGTGGACTCCCATCAGCTTTAATGTCCAACAAACATGGGGAACTCCAGGGGCTACAACTGGGTATGGCAAGTCCATTCCTAATTAGATATTCTACTTCCTTTTGCATAACCTCTCTTTTGATGGGATTGACTCTATATGCACGTTGTTTAATTGGTGCAGGATTGGTAAGAACAATGTCATGGGATATCGAACTCGTCTGGGTAGGAATATCCCCAAACATACACTGGAAAGACAAAATCAGGTTCTGAATGTCTTCAGCCTGATCAAGTGACAGGTGAGACAAATAGTGGGGCAAGTCAGACAAAATCTCACTATTACTGAGTCTCGTACCCTGTGACACATCTTTGCCCAGGACCACATCCTCCTCACTGCTTTCATTGGCCCTCTCTGAAGTTACGCATGCTACAGGAGAGCTAGACATAACCTTGTGCGGAGTGAGGGGATCATCGTCATTCTCTCTAGAAAGATAATGTTTCATCATGTTAACGTGGCATACCCTGGTCTTGCGACGACGATCAGGTGTTTGAACAACATAATTGGTCTCACTAAGTTTCTTTTCCACCACATATGGTCCAGAAAACTTTGTTCTTAGAGAAGAGCCCAGAATGGGGAGCAAAACTAGAACCTGATCACCAGGTTTGAACTGGCGAGCAACAGCTCTCCGATCATAGTGCTTTTTCATCCTTACCTGCCTAGCAGTTAAGGTGTCCCTGGCAATAGCGCAAGCCGATTTAAGGCGCTCTCTGATTTTAGCCACATACTCAGGGATGCTCTTCAGTTTTTTAGTTGGAACAACTAGCTGTTCTTTAAGGATATGCAATGGTCCTCTAACTTCATGTCCAAATACAAGCTCTGCAGGACTAAAGCTTAGGGACTCTTGCACTGCTTCACGAGCAGCGAACAATAAGAATGGGATACCCTCATCCCATTTCTTTCCAGTCTCCAGACAGTATTTGCGGAGCATGGACTTTAATGTCTGGTGAAATCTTTCAAGTGCTCCCTGACTTTCAGGATGGTAGGGGCTTGATGTAATGTGTTCCACTCCTAATCCCTTCAAGGCCTGAGCAAAGGTCCTAGACTTAAAGTTGGTTCCCTGATCAGTCTGGACTACCTTTGGAAGACCAAACACAGAGAAGAACCCGACTAGAGCTTTACTGATGACAGGAGCGGTGATTCTTCGCAGGGGCACTGCTTCAGGAAACCTAGCACAAGCACACATCATTGTTAGAATGTATTGGTGCCCTGACTTTGATTTTGGTAAAGGTCCTACACAGTCAACAACAACCCTGCTAAATGGTTCACCCATCACTGGAATTGGTGACAGGGGTGCAGGTGGGATAACTTGATTTGGCTTGCCCACAATTTGGCAAACATGGCAGGTACGACAGTAACGTACAACATCAGACTTGAGTCCTGGCCAAAAAAAATGTTTGAGGACCTTATGATACGTTTTATTTATGCCAAGGTGTCCGGAAAGTGGGTGATCATGTGCCAACGCTAGGACTTGCAAGCGGAAAACCTTTGGCACAACAACTTGATAAACTGTATGCCAGTCATCTAAGTTTCCACCAGCCCAGCGACGTAGAAGGAGGCCTTCATCAACAATGTACGCCACCTTCTTTACCTTAGCTTCCTCCTGGGTAAGTACAGACGAACGGCATTTCAGAAGAGAGTCATCTTCATGCTGTGCAACAATAAATTCCTCTCTAGAAGAGGGCAGTTTTATCTCTGCATGAGGAAGAGAAAACATCTTTCTAGACTCATCTTTAAGCATAGCTTCTGGTCTAACACTATCAGGTGCTTCTTTCATAACGAGGAAAGAGTCAGACAAATCAAAGTCAGTCTTCTTGGATTGAGATCTAGTTACCACACAAGCAGGAAAAATGTTAGCATGCTCTTGCTGTTTAAATTCTAAGCCTGTTTCAGGCTTATCCAGCATCTCAGGTACAGGCATCACTTTTCCACCTGCTAAATCATTCCCGAGGATAAAATCAACCCCTTTTATGGGCAGCGAGCGGAGGACAGCGACCTTACCAACGCCACTGAAAACAGAGGAAGTGATATGAACATTGTGCAAAGGTGCAGACACAAAAGTCATTCCAATACCCTGGACCACAACACTTGACTGACAGGATGACTCAACAGACAAAGGCAAAATACCCTCTCGAATGATAGACTGCGAACCACCCGTGTCTCTCAGTATTGTTACAGACTGGTCATCAACGGTATCACCTGTTAGAGAAACACAACCCTGTGTGGTAAAAGGTTTGAAACAAGGATCTATTTCACTCTGAGATGTTTGGTTCCTGGGAGGCGACATGTTTTTAATCAAACCCACGCCCTTGGGTTGTGGTGGTGTAGTCTTGTTTTTTAGTGCAAGGCAATCAGCAATGACATGACCCTTTTTGTGGCAATAGAAGCATTCACGTACCTCACAAGAGAGAAATGGTTGCTTAGCTCTGGCTTCAGGCTGACCACGATCAGGCTTTGGTGAGCGTGTGATCAACACTTTATCTGAACGAGGGGATGATGCAAACACACTTTTGTGAGTCAAAGTGAACTCATCAGCCAAAGTGGCTGCTTTTGACAGTGAGGCAACCTTTTGCTCATTTAAAAACATTACAAGCTTCTCTGGTAATAGATTCTTAAAATCTTCCAACAGGACTAACTGACGAAGCTCTTCAAAGTCTCTCTTCACGTCACTTGCTGTGCACCATTTGTCAAAAAGAACTGCCTTCTCACGTGCAAACTCTACACATGTTTGACCGTTAGACTTCTTGTGATTCCTGAACTTTTGTCGGTAGGCCTCAGGTACAAGCTCATAAGCACGAAGGATGGACTCTTTCAGTACATCGTATTTCATGCTGTTTTCAATAGAGAGAGATGACACAACCTCCTGTGCTTTGCCCATTAGTTTGCATTGCAGTAGAACAGCCCACATTTCTTTTGGCCATTCTAATGCTGTTGCAATCCTTTCAAAAGCATTAAAGTAGGAATCAACTTCTGTCTCTCTAAATGTTGGCACCAAAGCAATATTTTTGCGCACATCAAACCTACAGGTGCTGCCAGATGAATGTAATGGATCTGAAGTAACCGGTGAGCTGGGAGAAGACTGGCTTTGTGTAAGTCTCATAGCTTCCACGTCTAGCTGTTTTAACTTTACCTCCTTCTCAGCTTCAATTTCCAGCTGACGTATCCGAAGTTTGAGGTCAAACTCGGCCTTACGTGTTTGCTCCCCTTCCTGCGCCTCCAGCTGAAGGCGAGCAAGACGCACCTTAAGTCTAGCATGTCCGTTTGACCCACTGAAGTCTGGGGACACAGGATCGAAACGAGGTAGAGTGGGAGGCACCTTAGGCTCCACCTGGACTTTGGGGGGAGTAGCCATAGCACCAACATCCTCCTTCAGAGGTTGGACTCCTTGCTCGACAGAAGGAACGTTACCATCACATACATCAGAACCAGTAAAGATTTTCAACTCAACTAAACGTTGTAAGATAATACCCTTAATTTCTTTTTTCGTACTATATTTCTTTACTGGAATATCAAAGTGTGCCGCAATACTCAACAAGCCATCTTTACGACATAACTCAAACTTCTCAGGACTCGGAGCACGAATGAAATCTTCTAAGTCGAAATCCATACTTAATTACAAGGCAGTAACATGATACCAAGCACCAGAGTTGTCTATAGATCCGGAAAATAGATCCCGGATGAGCCCCCACTTGTGTTACGTCTCCCCGAGGGCAGGAGGGAATAACACAACAACTCTGGAAACTCGGTAAAGGTGTTAAGAAAAAGATTTAATGGCAGCGCTCTCACAAAATAAATAACCCAAAGTTAAACAACAAATGTGGGGGAGAAAGGGACCGTTAGGTTGTGCCAAAAAAAACACCAAAAAGACAAAACCAAAACATAGCTGAGCTACTATCCTAGAAAAAACAAAAACAGAAAGTCCCTAAACCACAACTCAAACCAAGCTCAAAATTACAAGGGTGGCACCAACCTACTTACCTAGTGTTTCTAACTAGTGATGGGACGTTCTGTATTGAGGCTTCGAAGCGTGTGTCGAGTAATGGAGGGGGCGTTTCCGCGAAGCGCGTATCGAGGCTTGCTTCATTTATGGGAGGAGCTGAAAATGATGACGTCTGAAGCCTCGCTGCCCGGCTGTACCACGTGACTGGTTCATGAAGCGGTTCGAACTTTTCCGCGAGCTATGACAGCGATATAAACCCCTCAGACTTCATTCAAAATTTGGGTGTTTGATGGAGAGTTGCGATTAGTGAGAGTTTGGAGACAGTTTGGAGAAAGTTTGGAGGTTGATGAGAGTGAGGAGAGAAAGTCAGGAGAGGATGGAGCCAGCTAAGAAGAGGAGGATGTCCTCCCCTGTGTGGGAACATTTTGATTTTATTCCTCCCAACAAGGTATGTACATTTCTACAGAAGATGTATTTTCATAATACTGATGGTGCAATACAATTTATGTTAAGCTGTCTTTACTTTTGTACAAGGTGAAGTGTTTGCTGTGTGCCAGGGAGCTGGGATATAACAACAACACCTCATCCATGCTCAGGCACTACAGAGCTTTGCATAAGAATAAGGGGAACACCGACTGTGGAGCAAGACCAGGTGAGCCATCAAATGCCATGATAATATAGCATGCAGTAATGTTACTAAATGATATAACAATATTATACAACTGTAATAAATTACGTGTGTGATATTTATATTTGTGCTTTGTTTTTATTGTCTTTCCTCAGGAGAACAATCTCAAATAGATGAAGAACTGGTTAGCATGGTGATTGAGGACTCCCAGCCATTTAGCATTGTGGAGGACAAAGGATTTAAAAGATCTGTTAAATCATTAAATCCTAGCTATGTTCTCCCCACTAAAAAGGTCATAAAAGCAGTGAAAATCTAGTTTTTACAGAATAAAATGTGAACAGGCAGGACTGAGCCTCAGTGTGTAGCTGTCCATACCTCAACGTTACAAAAGCACAACCACTTTCCACACCCCAACCACACCTCACCTCACAGTAAATGATCATTTCCATTTCAAGCATTTCCAAATAATCATTTTCCATACTGCCAGTATAAATATACACAGTATACTGCCATCACTACAATATAGATGTTTTACACACTCCTTTTATTGCTGATATTTACAGGCTGTGTGCAAAATGCCACACGCTTCAAATTCATGCCAACTAATATTTTTACGTCCACTAGATGTCCTACTAGAGCAAATGAAGCTTCACGAAGCTTTGCGCTGGAGTGAACCAATTGAATGAAAAGCTTCAGTGCTTCATGAAGCTTCATCTGCCCATCACTATTTCTAACAAGAGTCCCTACGTGAGTAAGTGTATGGGGTCCCCAAACTTACCTAGTCCACTTTTACTCCCACCACAACCATCAAACAAAAGAAACACAGCAGAGGAGCTTTACACATGAGCCAAACAATTCAAAAGAGGGAAGAGAGCCGCGCCCAGCCACAGGTGAGTCTCCTTATCAAGGTGTGCACTCCTGGTTTGTCCAATCAGGGTCTCCCTCCTCTAATTAGTTGGACATCCCCAGATTGGCATCAGCCTGCAGTCCGTGACCTAAGGGAATGGGAAACAAAAAGGGGAGGGAAAGAAAACATGCAGCCTGCAGACACGTAACAGTATCGTTTAGGTTTTATCTGATACCGGTGCCAAACCGGTACTTTTGAAATGGTGCCGGTGCTTAAACGGTGCTCAAACCGGTGCTTAAAGAATGGAGAACACAAAATTGGTCCAAAAACCTCTCATGTTCAGCTTTTTTTTGGTAAAAAGATAACAATGTTAGCCTTTTCTGCAGCTATAGGGCATATATGGTATCACTCTTAGCTGGAAGCAGTGCTTAAACAATGGAAAAAACACAAACTTTGTCCAAAAACCTCTCATATTTAACTGTTTTCCACTTATTCTTGGGTCATTTTAGCCTTTTTGGCCAGGGTGAATGGAGTATCTGCCATCAAACAAGAAGACAGCCGCATGTAACTACGACGGTGTTTGCTAGTTCACCTTACATGCATTAATATAATAATGTGGTTAGCGTACTCAACGTTAATTACACACGAACAACATGAAGCTACTCACACAGAGGAGAACGGCGACTGCTGCCATCATCATCCGTCATCATTTCTGCTACGCTGACAGGGCTAGGGGCCAGGACTCTACTCTTCGGGTTCTTGGGGGATGTTGCTAACTCCGGGTCCAATAACAGGCACCACACCCGCAGTAGATGTGCACGGTGTGAGGTCTCGCTGCAAGCTATCAAACACGGTGCATTTCTCGGCTTTAAAAAAAAACGCTATGCGTCGCCAGGTGTTTCATCAGATTTGAGGTGTTACCTCACAGTATCAGCTTAAAGCACTTGTTGCAGGCTGCTGAGTTTGCACCTTTTGCTGTGAAGTACAGCCAGACTTTTGATCGCTTCGCCTTGGGCATTTTTAATCTGTAGCTCTGCTCTAAAAGAACGTACGTACCTGGCCCCACCTACTATCCTCGGAAACGTAAAATGATTGGCTAGAATTGGCTCAGGAAAAAAAAAGCACCGAAATAAAGCACCGAAATAAAGCACCGAAATGTGCGCTGCTTTTCGGTCTGGTTACTACCGTTTATGTCAGAACTGGTGCCATCATGGCACCGGACACCGGTACCCATCCCTACCCACAAACTTATCTCACTACAACGTAGCGCCGAAAATATGACTCGCAGCTCGAGCTCGACACAACTGCTGTAACATAAGACTGACATCCAGCTAACCACAGCTAAAAAGATATTTCGAGAAAACTTACCGTTTCCTCAGGTTACATGAGCTGAGTTTTTTCATGCTGAAAAGTTGTTTTGTTTTGGCTCTCACTGAAGACACCGACACTGAAGACATAGTTGTTCTTTTGTGCTGCTTTTAAGCGAAACATCATTTGTATGTGAGGCCAAGGCTGTTCATCCTCTTCAGCCGTAGCATAGACAATTGGCTCTGCCATGTTTTCATGTGTTTCTTCTTTTCGTGTGTCCGCTACTTTGAAACGCTTGGGCTGTTCTGCCCGCCGCACTGTAGCAGGCCACAGTTTCAAACTGGTCATGTGACTGCATGGCCATATCTGATTGGTAAAAACGTCACTGGCGGCATGTTATCTAATGGGTTAAACTAATTATTTTTTTAAGTCTAGTTTTGCAAATGTAGCGTAGTAAAAGTACCGTTTCTTCTTCATAAATGTACTCAAGTAAAAGAAAAAAGTATCGTTTTTTTTTTTTTTTTTTTTTTTTAAACGTACTCTAGTAAATGTAACTCGTTCCTACCCACCTCTGGTCTTAGCTTACATGTGTGTTTATTTCATATTTTCAGTTGTTACCCTCCATGGCTAAACAAAGCACTTTAAATCAGTTTCAGTTATGTACTGATGAACACAACAATGGACATAAGGAGCTTCTTTCAAAGGAAAAACTCAGGTAGATTTTATCTTATGTATTATGCTTTGTCTGTTGTTCAGCATATTTCTATGCAAGAGGAATTTCATTACACAGCAGTATATTCACAGTTGAAACCAGATATTTACATATACTTTAGGGAGAAAACAAAAATATTTTTACTGTTAAACATCAATTTAGAGTAAACTTGTTTTGTTTTAGATAAAAAAATATTGAAATATCTTTTCATTAGTTAAATGTCAGAATAAAGAGACAGAGCTGTCTATTTTTATCACTTTCATCAAATTTAGGAGTACATATACACTAAGTTTATTGTCAATTAATAAGGAAACTCCAGACGATTCCATTCTGAGCTGAAGAAGCTTCTGATAGGTTAGTAGAGTCCATGTGAGTAAGTTGGTGGCACACCTGTGGATGCATATAAGGCAAAACACAGAGCCTGTTTCTTTGACATGGGAAAAACAAGAGATATCAACCAAAACACCAGGAAAAGAATCGTGGAGTAAGATGTAAGTGTAAGTAAGATCCATCACAATAAAGAATTGTGGAGCTCCATAAGTGTGGCTCAATTTTGAATACAATTTAGGTGCCATTTACAATTAAGAAATACAGACAATTTATCTCTTTACTACTAAATATAAAAAAACAAATTTTTAAATTTATCAATCTAAAAAATAAACATTTGGTCTGATTTGATGTTACAATTAAAAAAGTGTTTGTGTTTTTATCTGAAGAGTGTGTAAATATCTGGTTTCAACTGTATATTTGATGATGTTGGTGTTTGGCTTGATTGTCAGCACAAAGAGGGAGAGAGAGGAGCAGAGAGGGAAAGAGGAGCAGAGAGGGAGAGAGAGGAGCAGAGAGGGAGAGAGAGGAGCAGAGAGGGAAAGAGGAGCAGAGAGGGAGAGAGAGGAGCAGAGAGGGAAAGAGGAGCAGAGAGGGAGAGAGAGGAGCAGAGAGGGAGAGAGAGGAGCAGAGAGGGAGAGAGAGGAGCAGAGAGGGAGAGAGAGGAGCAGAGAGGGAAAGAGAGGAGCAGAGAGGGAAAGAGAGGAGCAGAGAGGGAGAGAGAGGAGCAGAGAGGGAAAGAGAGGAACAGAGAGGGAAAGAAAGCAGGTGAGACACACATGTTAGTGAAATGGTTGTTTGCCAAAACTAATATCATTAGGTGACAAACAGAGAGGGTGAGAGACGCAACAGTCAAGTGGAGCATCCTTCTGTCCTCTCAGTAAGTGAGTGAGACAGTAGACAGGAGTGAGGAGGGCTGTGCGAAAGCAAAAACACATAAATATGCCTGACACCCGTAAACGAAGCAGCATCTGGCTGCAGTTTAAAGACTTTTTTGTCTCTGTCTTGGTCTTGGTCTCGTCTCGACTTGGCCTTGGTCTTATGGGGCGATTGTGGGTCAAGAGTTGGGAGTTCGCCTTGTAATCGGAAAGTTGCCGGTTTGAGCCCCGGCTCAGACAGTCTCGGTCGTTGTGTCCTTGGGCAAGACACTTCACCCGTTGCCTACTGGTGGTGGTCAGAGGGCCCGGTGGCGCCAGTGTTCGGCAGCCTTGTCTCTGTCAGTGCACCCCAGGGTGGCTGTGGCTACAATGTAGCTTGCCATCACCAGTGTGTGCATGGGTGGATGACTGGGTATGTAAAGCGCTTTGGGGTCCTTAGGGACTAGTAAAGCGCTATATAAATACAGGCCGTTTGGGCGGTCTTGACTACAAGTCTACTACACAGTTTAAATGTTAAGAGAGGCTGACCTCAGGATTGTTCTTATTGGGATAACTGGAGCTGGGAAGAGTTCATCAGGGAACACCATCTTAGGACAAAAAGCTTTTAAATCCTCAACATCTTTTTTCACATGGAAATCAGAGTATCAGACGAAAACAGGTCTGTTTGATGGTCAAAAACTGGCTATAATTGATACTCCAGGTTTATTTGACACCAAAAAAACTGAAGACGACATGAAGGAAGAGATCAGTAGCTGCATCAACCTTGCTGCTCCTGATCCTAATGTGTTCCTGGTTGAGATTCAGGCCAACAGATTCACAGAAGAAGAACAAGAAACTGTTAAAATCATTCAGAATATGTTTGGGGAACAGTCACCATGTTACATTATGGCCTTGTTCACCTGTGGGGACAATCTTGAGGGAGATGGAGTCACCATAGAAAAAATTATCAATGATAATCCTGTTATCTCTGATTTCATCAGTGAGTGCGGTAGATTATATTATGTCTTTAACAACACAGTAAAAAAAATTCCTCTCAGGTCAGAGAGCTGCCGGAGAAGATCAACACAATGACTGAGAGAAATGGAGGAGGATACTACACCAATGAAATGTTCAGAGAAGCCCAGAGAGTCATGAAAAAACCAGAAGTCAAACTCGGGATTGTTCTTGTTGGAAAACTAGAGTTGCGAAGAGTGCAGCAGGAAACATCATTTTAAGGGGAAAAGTATTTAGATCAACATCTTCTTCTTCCTCTGTAACATCAGAGTGTCACAAGGAAACATGTCAGTTTGAAGGTCAAACACTGGCTGTACTTGATACTCCAGGTCTGTACAAAACTAAACTAACTGAAGAGGAGGTGAAGAGAGAGATTGTTAGATGCATCTCCTTTGCTGCTCCTGGTCCTCATGTGTTCCTGGTTGTGATCCAACCAAACAGATTCACCAAAGAAGAACAAAAAACTGTGAAAATCATTCAGAAGATTTTTGGTGAACAAGCCGCTGATTACACGATGGCCTTGGTAACCCATGAAGATGATGTGATGAAGAACACCATAGAAGAAGCAATCAAACATCCAGATCTAAATGACTTAATTAGTCAGTGTCGTGGAGGATATCATGTTTTTAACAGCAGAAACAAGGATCGCTCTCAGATCAGAGAGCTGCTGAAGAAAATCAACACAATGACTGAGAGAAATGGAGGATGCTGCTACACCACCAAAATGTTTGAAGAGGCAGAGAAAGCCATAAAAACAGAGATGGAATGACTTCAGAAAGAAAATCCAGAGATGACGGACAAAGAAGCAAGATACAAAGCAGAAAGAAAGAACGAGTTTATTTAGGGGAATTGGGATGCGGCCATTACTGGAGCAGCTGCTGCTGGTACTAGAGCTGCTGCTAAGGTTAGTAGTGGAATTGGCATTGGAGTTGGAGCTATACTTCAAGCAGCACGAGTTACAGGAGCTAGAGGTGCTGCGGGAGTTTGAGCGGGAATTGCAGCAGTGGATTTTGCAGTAAAAGCTGCAACTTTGAAATGGAAATTGTGGGATAGTGTTACACAGTAACATTCAGTAAAAACATTTGTCAGCAGCTGGTAAATCAGAAAATTTATAAACATAATAACAATAATAGTGTGGACCTATTTGTTTTTCAGTATTTTCTGATAAAGCAAAATATAAGATATGATACCCAAAGAAGAAAGAAACAGTTTCAGTAATTTCGATCATTTAGCAGTAACATATTAAGGACAAATTATCATGAAGACAGAAGAAAATAATCACAACATAGCGTTATTTTCTTTGTAATTCTTATTGTTATTAATTGTTTTTTATATGAACTATAATCTTTAATAACATCATAGTGTGTATTAGTGTACTGAATAGGAACATGTTAATCATTACTGATTATTAGCTTACTTCATAGAATATTGAATTCCATAAGTCTGTCAGGTTCTATATGATGTATTTTGAAGCTGTTTTCTCATGTTTGCTTTGATCTTTCGAATGATGTATCATGGATTAAACAGATTAGATTTATTCATGAAGGTTGTTTTTCTTGTTATCTTTTCTAACAAAAAAAACCTTGCATGAACCAGTTTCTCATAAAGATGATCACTGAGATGTTTGAGTGGATCAAATTAAGACATTAAAGATCAGCAGTCAAGCTTCAAACTAAGTAGAAGTATTTCTTTCAGCTCTTAATACTAAGTGTGTGATCATATCTGCTGAGTAATTTGAAATGGGAAATGTGGATAAACTTTTTTGAATGAGCTCTCGCTGCCAAAATCAGCTCAAAAGTAATAAAGTTATTAGAAACAATTTAGGGATTTGTGTGGGGCTGTGTCAAAGAAGAAACTTATATTAATATGAGAATAAAGTGTAAAACGACCTGAGGTTAAGGCTGTGGCTGAAAATACACATTTATTAAAGATAGATAATAATGAAAAGAGCTAATAAACACACTGTAACCAATTTATGTAATGCCAACAGTGTTATACTGTAATAATTTAACAAAGTATATTTATTGTAAATTAAGTTACATCAGTAAAATCAGTTACAGCAGGTTGTTTTTGGCTGTAAAAAGTGTTTATAGTAAAGTTACTGCAAACACTTTTATAGTAAATTCCTAGCTACTAGTAAGTTGTACAATTTGCAGTAACCTCTTACAGTGCAATACTATCTTCCTCCTCTGATTGGTTCAGGCTTCTATGAGCAATCAGTTTCTGCTTACACCTCCAACCTGCCGCAGGTAAATTCAATCAGTTATAAACATATACTGAATAAAGATTGTAAACACAAGATGCAGGGGGCTGATGTCACATCACCATTTACACATTACATTGCTGAGGACTCAAAAAACATGCTTTTGGCTGGATGGATGGCTCTCATGTTTCTATACTCTAACTCATACTAATAGAATAATGTTGAAGTTCAGTCATAGTTAATATGAGTTTCATATAATCACAGCTACTCTTGGACAAGTAAGTAGTAGTAAGTCCCGACAACTGGGACACATCACTTGGGGTCATCCATGATTTGGACCTGGAACCTTTTGGAAAATTTTGATTCAATATCAGAGTAAAATAAAGTTCTGGAAAAACAGGTATGCTAGCAGCTAGAAACATAAATAATTAGAGTGCAAACTAAGGACAACTTACATAGGGAGAAGCTGATCATAACTATGTATCAAGTTGTTACCTGGGGGGTCTTATTTTCATAGTGACTGTGGCCTGGAGCAGAGAGGGAACAGTGGGAGTATGTACATAAAGTCTTCAAAGAAAGTTTGAACCCAGAACTTTCTTGCTGTAGTGTAACAAGGTAAACAGGGCTGGACTGGGATATAAAATCGGCCCGGGCATTTTGACTAGAGACCGGCCCACCAGGTAGGGCTGTTCGATATAACAATATGTATCGGATGACGATATAAAAACATCCATCGTTTCATTTTATGCTATTGTTTGTTTTGTGGTGTCGCAAAATAAACTGTTTACAGCAATATTTTTTCATCATTTTGATGGTCACTGTAGTGGCTATATTAATTTCTTAAAGTTCTCTCTTTCTCTTATATTTAATATGACCACACTACGGACAGACTGGGTTAAATAGTCACACTTGGGTCTAAGGGGAATTTAGTATTTAAAGGGGAATTTAGTATTTATTATTATCTGTTGTAGAAGCTCCAAACACAATTTCATTGTTCTTGACAATGACAATAAATACTTGAATTGGAGACAAGCGCCTGTTTTTATGCGTTGGCATTAGCAACATCGACAGTAAAACCATCACATGTCTGTTTGTTTATTTTCCGCATAAACTTTTCACAATAAAGCTCAAGATCCTGTTGAGACTTTTCAAAACAAACTGAATCACGTGAAAGAGTATGCTGAGTGTTTACGGATGAGAAGCAAAAAAAAAAAACCTGTCAGGTGCTAAAAAATAAACCTTAGATTCAAACGTCAGAACAGGCTTTTCCCCGCAGCACGCTGTGTAATAAATACTCAAAAAGCCGTTACAACTTATGTCTAAAACTGTATTGTTTCATGTATCGGTTAAAACATTATATCGTTATTGGGACGATAGATGTCTTATATCGGGATATGAGATTTTGGTCATATCGCACAGCCCTACCACCAGGTATTATAGAAAAAACCATAAAGCGTTTGAATGAAAACAAACGCTGTTGTTTTTGTGTACTTATCTAAGTTTTGTGTTAACAGTGGGGGCACAATGTTTTATTTCAGTGACATTTGAAATGTACATTCATGGTTCTGTCTGGCGTTATAATGAAGCCAAATGTTAAAGGTACTCTCACTTAATGTAAATGGGCTCCAAAGCCCGACAAAGCAGGGGAAAATTCTTAGTAAACTGAAAAGAGAGGATATAGATGTGGCATTTTTACAAGAGACACATTTGGTGGGCCTTGAGCACGAGACACTTAAGAGACAAGGCTTCAAGCACGCCTATTACTCTTCAAATGGTTTAAGACATACGAGAGGGGTGGTTATTTTAATATCAGGGAGGGTCATTTTTGAACACTTTGCTACAATTAGGGATAGAGAAGGCAGATTTATTCTGGTACAGGGCAAATTGGATGAGGAATTGATCACGTTCTATAATGTTTATATTCCTCCAGGTTCCACATTTGATTTCTATAGGCAAGTACTCGAGAAAGTAGTGACAGAGGCACAGGGATTACTTGTCTGCGGAGGAGACCTTAATATTACATTAAAACCACATTTGGATGCATCGGGGAAGAGAATATCTCAATCACAAAAACTAACTAGAAAACTGAACCTTCTGATAAAGGAGATGGGATTGGTGGATACTTGGAGGCACCTTAATCCAATGGCAAGGAACTATACTTACTATTCATCTCCATGTGCAACTTATTCGAGAATCAATTACTTCCTCACTTTTGGTACTGATATGAACAGAATACATGAATGTCATATTGGGCCAATGGACTTTTCGGATCACTGCCCTCTATATTTAACTTTAAACTCTATTCAAAGGAGAAAAATAACCAACTGGAAATTAAATTCTAGTATACTGAATGAATGGACATGTGAACAGTTGACAAAAGACATTGCTGAATATCTGGAATTCAATGATAAAGATGAGTTACCCCCACCGATTTTGTGGGACGCATGCAAAGCAGTGATGAGAGGAAAAATTATTGCTATAACCTCCAATATTAAAAAAACCAAAGTTGTAAGACTTCAGAAGTTGCAGTCGGAACTATTCCAATTAGAGGCCACACATAAAAATACTATTGATACTAAGATAAAATTAGAAATGGCAAAGCAAAATCAAATTAACGAGATATACACTCATGACATCCAAACGAAATTAATGTTGACTAAACAAAGATATTACAAGGGGGGAACCAAATATATGAAACAACTGGCATATAGATTAAGAAAACAACAAACAGACAGAACAATATATAGGATAAGGGACCCAGAAACCAAAATGGAAATGCAGGGTATAGAGGAAATTAAGGATTGCTTTAAGAGATACTATGAAAAACTATATTCACAACCACCCACAAACGACGATGATCATATGGAGAGTTTGCTTGACATGTTACATCTCCCTAAACTTACAGTAGAAGAAAATAAATCATTAGTGAAGCAAATTACAAGGGAAGAACTTCACTCGGCGATTGGAAAACTTAAGGCAAACAAATCTCCAGGTACAGATGGTTTTACTGTGGAGTGGTATAAGAAACTAGAAAGCGAAAATTTCAGAAGAAATTTTATGTGTGCCTATGCCGCTGCTAATCACTGTAGTTTGCCATTCATACGGCTACAGAGAGCAAAACTCAGAAGAGCAGCCATTCTCCACCATGAACTATGCTAAAAACAAACACCGCTCACGCTTCACAGATGACAGCTTACAGTTTTGTGTAAAGATGAAGTTACTTTGTACAGCGCCGATTTGCAGACGCTGTGCACACAGGTTCATGAGCAGAAGTCCCATTGTACCACGGCAGACCCGACAATGTTTGCATGAACACACTTTGAAGCATTACATTATAGACCACTTTTCACACATGCATTCACTTTTTGTTTTTTGTTATTTTTACACAGTGTTCTGAATTATGAACAATGGTCTACAGCCAATCCTGTGTATTATTATACAAACTTTGGTTGTGAGATTCAGATAACTATTTAATAAAAGCTAAATATTTTATATGAGAGTAAGAAAGAAAAGTATATCTTTGTGTCCACCTTTCTCTGTTAATGCCCTAGCTCCCCCCCCCCCCCCCCCCCCCCCCCCCTAAAAGCTTTGCTAGATCCGCCCCTGCACAGTTACCAGCTGTCAGCTACACAAAAAAGGAGCTTGGTCTTTGTCTCTCAGAAACAACTCATAACTTCCCTTCAACTCATTCATGTCACCTAAAGTGTAAACCTGTTTCTCCATCACCAGTTC
This sequence comes from Oreochromis niloticus, assembly GCF_001858045.2. Lineage (NCBI taxonomy): Eukaryota > Metazoa > Chordata > Actinopteri > Cichliformes > Cichlidae > Oreochromis > Oreochromis niloticus. Next base: position 35,134,753 of record NC_031967.2, read on the forward strand.
AGCTCTGATGATTCAGTAAGGACATCTCCTGATTTCATCTTCATGCTCCAGCAAACATCAGCTGATACTAGAAATTAAAATCAAAAGAATTCTAACAACAGCTGATCAAGCTTAAACGTGCTGCTGTTGTTTAGCACGATAAATAAGAGCGAACAGCCGATCATTGATCAGTTTCATGATTGACGTTTCAACACGCGAGAGAATGACAGGGGAGGCTTCGTAACGACAGAATAAATCATAATGTTTTCTCTGAATGTGGGACGATTCCGTTTGTACGGCACGGCAACTCTATGAACTAACCCTAATGAATAAAATAAAGTCCAACGTCAGTAACTTAGTGCGCACACAGCTGTATATAAACTCCCGTGGGATTACGATTGTAAAAGGTCAACGAAAATAAATTACACCTAAACTCGGTTTATATCTGACCCAAATAGAGTGCAGTTCATAACTTCTTACCTGAAATTCAGTTCACCTCACGCTCCTGCCTTCGGTTTCCAGCATCATCGGCCCATATAAACGAAAAATAAGTCCAGCTAAAACACATACTGTCGGCGAGCGACCGGGTGCTGACACGAGTTTCACCCGCCTCAATATAAGCCAAGCCTGGGTGCTTTTTCACTAAGGGTCGCTAGCGGCGCGAGCTAACTATGCTAGCGGCGCTAGCTAGCTAGCCGGCTATCAGCAACACATAAGAGAACTGCTGCTAAATAAACTACACCTAAACTCGGTTTATATCTGACCCAAATAGAGTGCAGGTCATAACTTCTTACCTGAAATTCAGTTCACCTCACGCTCCTGCCTTCGCTTTCCCTGATCCACGATTGACCTCTGCGTTAGCAAACACCGGTCGATCGGCGGTCGCGGCATGTCCTTTCTGTCATACACCGGTGGATAGCTGCCCACTGTTGTAGCTCCGCATTATAGCACCACCAAACAACTCAGTTATTTTTTCCACATCCAGCTGTAACTCTTTGCGAGCATTTGCGAGAGACCGGGGAGGTGAAAGGAGAGAGAGAGTCCCCTCGCTGTCCATTTGCAGCCAAGTGCGGCAGCTAGCTAGGTAGCCGGCTAGCTGTCAGGCAGGACCGAGGTCGTCAGAGCATTGTCGCTAATATGGGATGTCTTGATAAAACAAGCAGATATTTGAAGTTTACACACCTACATTCTCGCCTGAAAATATCTTAAAAGTTTATTTTGTGACCTAGAAACACTAATAAAAGACATATAAAACGAAGTGGTGGCCGCCATTGTTTAACTCGGCAGAGGTGTGCTATGAATTGTGGGATATGGAGTTTTCCACCAAGCATAGAAGCCATTGTGTTTACCGTAACTATTCAATGGTTTGCGCAACCTTAAAACCTCCAATGGTTCCTGAAAGCAGCGAGGCTGTGCGCGCCATTGATATTGTCGTCATTACGGTATCCAAATAAGGGTAGACAGGCTGTACCACTCCCGGCATACCACTAGAGAGAGCCAACACACCACAAATGAAGTTTGAAATTTGTTTCAATGGGACCAAAAGATGGCGCCACCACACCACAAATGAAGTCTGTTTATTTGGCGCCAAAAGATGAATTGTCCTAAATTTGCACTAAAATATTAATATTTAAAAAACTATAAAAGTCATAAACACCAAAAGTCATGACATAATAGTCCAGCTCCAGCCGCACAAAATGATCTAACATATGTAACCCTAATGTCAAAACTGTTCGGCAGAGGAGCGCGGGAAAATTTTCACTAAAATATTAATATTTTAAAAACTATAAAATTCATAAACACCAAAAGTCATAGCACACCATTCCAGATCCGGCCGCACAAAATGAGGTAACATATATGAAGCTTTTCTCAAAACTGCGGGGCGTGATACGTGCCGAAATTTAGGCGGAATAATAAATCCGACGAATAGTAATATGTGTGCCTCTTGGCATAGGCACACATAATAATAAGAATAATAAATCCGACGAATAGTAATATGTGTGCCTCTTGGCATAGGCACACATAATTAAGGGAACCTCTGACACCGGTCCTACTTAAAACATTTAATTGGCTACTTACGAAGGGAGAAGCACCCTCCTCATGGAACCAAGCTATAATTTCTGTTATATCTAAAGACGATAAAGACAAACTAGAATGTTCTAACTATAGGCCAATAAGTGTATTAAATGTAGATTATAAATTGTTTACGTCAATCATAGCACGGAGACTTGAAGGGATCATCCCAAGGATAATAAACCTAGATCAAACTGGATTTGTTAAGTCACGCCAAACCCATGACAGTGTTAAGAGAACTCTGCAAATTATTAGACATATTAATTTAAATAAAATACCAGCTATATTATTGAGTCTAGATGCTGAAAAAGCTTTCAACTCTGTGAGATGGGAATTTTTATTCAAAGCAATGCTTAGATTTGGGTTTAGCGGGTCCATTATTACAATATTGAGGGCCTTGTATAATAGCCCAACTGCAAAAATAAAGATTAATGGTGAACTTTCAGATGCCTTCAAGCTTGAAAGGTCCACAAGACAAGGAAGCCCTTTGAGTCCACTCTTATTTGCTATTTTTATAGAGCCATTGGCTCAAAGGATTAGGCAGAATGGTAACATAAAAGGGAGTAATATCGCTGGAAGTGAGCAGAAATTGGCCTTGTTTGCAGATGATGTTTTGGTTTGCTTATCAAAACCTACCGAATCACTTATGGAGTTCATGTCAGTGTTAAAGGAGTATGGGCTATACTCGGGATATAAATTGAATATACAAAAAACACAGTCCTTAGTAGCTTTTATAGCCCCCCCCCCAAAATCCGCTTAGCAAATACAAACTAAACTGGGATAAAAGAACTATCAAATATTTGGGCATAAATTTATCAATGGATATAACCAGTTTGGAAGAAATCAATTATCCCCTACTTAAAAAAGATATCATGCTAGATATTAGCAGATGGTCATTAATCCCTTATCTAGTCAAAGGAGTTTGCAAAGAAAAGCGTCTGGACTTCTTTAAGTTGCTTGAAGACGTTTCACCTCTCATCCGAGAAGCTTCTTCAGTTCTAAGGTCAAATGGCCGAGAGTCCCAGATTTAAACCCAGTGGGAGTATCCCCCCAAGGAGGGACAAAGGACCCCCTGGTGATCCTCTAATCACATGCGCCCAGGTGTGAAAGCGGGTGTGGGACCTAATCAGCCAGGGTTTCGGGTGAGCCCATTGTGAAACCTGGCCCCACCTTGTCATGTGAATTCCTGAGGTCAGATGGCCCAGGATGTGAGTGGGCGTTAAGGCGTCTGGGGAGGGAACTCAAAACTGGATTATAGATGGCAGACAGTTGGTGTCGTAAACCACCGCCTCTGTTCAAAGATGGTCGCTCACAGTGGACATAGATGGCCTCTTTCACTCCTCTTTCAAACCATCTGTCCTCTCTGTCCAAAATGTGAACATTGGCATCCTCGAAAGAGTGACCGTTGTCCTTAAGATGCAGATGGACTGCTGAGTCTTGTCCTGTGGAGGTGGCTCTTCTATATTGTGCCATGCGCTTGTGAAGTGGCTGTTTGGTCTCGCCAATGTAGAGGTCTGGGCATTCCTCGCTGCACTGTACAGCATACACCACGTTGTTAAGTCTGTGTTTTGGAGTTTTGTCTTTCGGGTGAACCAGTTTGTGTCCGAGTGTGTTGCTGGGTCTGAAGTACACTGGGATGTCGTGCTTGGAGAAAACTCTCCTGAGTTTCTCTGATACACCGGCTACATAGGGGATGACAACGTTGTTGCGTCTGTCTTTCTTATCCTCCCTCGCTGGTGTCTGATCTTCTTTTCTGTGCCTCTTTGCTGACTTTATGAACGCCCAGTTCGGATAACCGCATGTTTTCAGTGCTTCCTTTACATGTGTGTGTTCCTTCTTTTTCCCTTCAGGCTTAGAGGGAACATGTTCTGCCCGGTGGTGTAGGGTCCTAATTACTCCAAGTTTGTGTTCCAGAGGGTGATGGGAGTCAAAGAGGAGGTACTGGTCCGTGTGTGTGGGCTTCCGGTAAACTTCAATGTTGAGGTTGCCATTCTCTTCAATGTGCACAGCGCAGTCCAGGAAAGGCAAGCAGTTGTCCTTTGTGTCTTCCCTGGTGAACTTGATGTTTTTATCCACGGCGTTAATGTGCGCAGTGAAGGATTCCACTTCTTGTGTCTTGATTTTGACCCAGGTGTCATCTACATATCTGTACCAGTGGCTGGGTACTCTCCCTTTAAAAGAGCCAAGAGCCTTTCTTTCCACTTCCTCCATGTAAAGGTTGGCTACAATAGGTGACACGGGGGAGCCCATGGCACAGCCATGTTTTTGTCTGTAGAAGCCTTCGTTGTATTTGAAGTATGTTGTGGTAAGGCAGAGGTCTAACAGTGTGCAGATCTGATCAGGTGTGAAGTTGGTCCTGTCTTCCAAGGAGCTGTCTTCTTGTAGTCGTTTTCTGACAGTCTCCACTGTCTCCGTGGTGGGTATGCAAGTGAAGAGAGAGACTACATCAAAGGACACCATGGTTTCATCTGGATCCAGGGTAAGTTTCTGGACCTTGTCGGTGAAGTCGGTGGAGTTCTTGATGTGGTGTGGGGTGTTCCCCACGAGAGGTGCGAGGATGGTAGCAAGGTGTTTTGCAATGTTATAAGTGGCTGAGTTTATGCTACTGACTATGGGTCTGAGTGGGACCCCTTCCTTGTGGATTTTAGGAAGTCCATAAATGCAGGGTATGGCATCCCCTGGATAAAGGCGGTGATATGTGAGGCGGTCAGTGATTTTGTCCTTTTCAAGGTCTTGAAGGCAAGCTATAACTTTCTTTTTGTAGCTGCTTGTGGGGTCTCGTTTTAAAGCTTCGTAAACCCCAACATACGAAGCTTTAAAACGAGACCCCACAAGCAGCTACAAAAAGAAAGTTATAGCTTGCCTTCAAGACCTTGAAAAGGACAAAATCACTGACCGCCTCACATATCACCGCCTTTATCCAGGGGATGCCATACCCTGCATTTATGGACTTCCTAAAATCCACAAGGAAGGGGTCCCACTCAGACCCATAGTCAGTAGCATAAACTCAGCCACTTATAACATTGCAAAACACCTTGCTACCATCCTCGCACCTCTCGTGGGGAACACCCCACACCACATCAAGAACTCCACCGACTTCACCGACAAGGTCCAGAAACTTACCCTGGATCCAGATGAAACCATGGTGTCCTTTGATGTAGTCTCTCTCTTCACTTGCATACCCACCACGGAGACAGTGGAGACTGTCAGAAAACGACTACAAGAAGACAGCTCCTTGGAAGACAGGACCAACTTCACACCTGATCAGATCTGCACACTGTTAGACCTCTGCCTTACCACAACATACTTCAAATACAACGAAGGCTTCTACAGACAAAAACATGGCAGTGCCATGGGCTCCCCCGTGTCACCTATTGTAGCCAACCTTTACATGGAGGAAGTGGAAAGAAAGGCTCTTGGCTCTTTTAAAGGGAGAGTACCCAGCCACTGGTACAGATATGTAGATGACACCTGGGTCAAAATCAAGACACAAGAAGTGGAATCCTTCACTGCGCACATTAACGCCGTGGATAAAAACATCAAGTTCACCAGGGAAGACACAAAGGACAACTGCTTGCCTTTCCTGGACTGCGCTGTGCACATTGAAGAGAATGGCAACCTCAACATTGAAGTTTACCGGAAGCCCACACACACGGACCAGTACCTCCTCTTTGACTCCCATCACCCTCTGGAACACAAACTTGGAGTAATTAGGACCCTACACCACCGGGCAGAACATGTTCCCTCTAAGCCTGAAGGGAAAAAGAAGGAACACACACATGTAAAGGAAGCACTGAAAACATGCGGTTATCCGAACTGGGCGTTCATAAAGTCAGCAAAGAGGCACAGAAAAGAAGATCAGACACCAGCGAGGGAGGATAAGAAAGACAGACGCAACAACGTTGTCATCCCCTATGTAGCCGGTGTATCAGAGAAACTCAGGAGAGTTTTCTCCAAGCACGACATCCCAGTGTACTTCAGACCCAGCAACACACTCGGACACAAACTGGTTCACCCGAAAGACAAAACTCCAAAACACAGACTTAACAACGTGGTGTATGCTGTACAGTGCAGCGAGGAATGCCCAGACCTCTACATTGGCGAGACCAAACAGCCACTTCACAAGCGCATGGCACAATATAGAAGAGCCACCTCCACAGGACAAGACTCAGCAGTCCATCTGCATCTTAAGGACAACGGTCACTCTTTCGAGGATGCCAATGTTCACATTTTGGACAGAGAGGACAGATGGTTTGAAAGAGGAGTGAAAGAGGCCATCTATGTCCACTGTGAGCGACCATCTTTGAACAGAGGCGGTGGTTTACGACACCAACTGTCTGCCATCTATAATCCAGTTTTGAGTTCCCTCCCCAGACGCCTTAACGCCCACTCACATCCTGGGCCATCTGACCTCAGGAATTCACATGACAAGGTGGGGCCAGGTTTCACAATGGGCTCACCCGAAACCCTGGCTGATTAGGTCCCACACCCGCTTTCACACCTGGGCGCATGTGATTAGAGGATCACCAGGGGGTCCTTTGTCCCTCCTTGGGGGGATACTCCCACTGGGTTTAAATCTGGGACTCTCGGCCATTTGACCTTAGAACTGAAGAAGCTTCTCGGATGAGAGGTGAAACGTCTTCAAGCAACTTAAAGAAGTCCAGACGCTTTTCTTTGCAAACTCCTTTGACTACGATGACCTGGATGACTGAGAACCTTCACAGACACAATCCCTTATCTAAACATCTCTTCTAGAGTGGATATCATAAAAATATGCTCCCAAAGATACTGTACTTATTCCAGTCTGTTTCTATAGAAAACCCTGATAGATACTTTGTAGAATGGGATAAGATCCTGTCAAGATTTACATGGGCGGGTAAAAAGCCAAGAGTTAAGTTCAAAACACTTCAACTTCCCAAGGATAAAGGAGGACTAGGCCTCCCTTGCCTACAGGATTACTACGGGGCAACTCAAATAAGAAATCTGGTGGGCTGGTGTAAACCCGGATACTGTTCAAGATGGAAGGAAGTGGAATTGTCCCTGGGAGGTAATTTCCCTGTTGAGGCACTGATAGGAGACCCTTCAGAGTTACGACTCCTGGGAGACCCGGGCAACCCTTGGATAGTAAGCTCAATAAAGATATGGGATAGAGTACTTAAAAAGTATCAATTAAACCAGAGGGCAGGATTCCTTAAGTGGTTTGCGTATGACCCAGAATTTTTGCTTAGTAAGACTGATTCAACATTCAAAACATGGGCAAATAAAGGTCTCACCACATACAGTACCTTTTTGAAAAATGGAAAAGTGATGAGTTTCCAAGACCTTAAGGAAAAGTTTGGGTTGCAAAATCAAGATTTTTTTTTAGATATTTGCAACTGAGGGACTTCCTGAATAAAAAGTTAAAAAATTCTCAGCTATCGATTGGGAATGAAGAGATTATAAATATTTTTGAGAATGTGTATAGAGATGGACCCTATCAAAAAATTATTTCTAAATTATATTATTCATTGATCAATCTACAGGGTCATGATACAAGATATGTTAAAGCAAGATGGGAAACAGAGAGCAATCTATCGCTAACAGGAGAGGAATGGGATGGGATTTGTAGGCAGCAGTGGTCAGTAACAAGCTCCCCCTCGTGGAGGGAATTCAGTTGGAAGAATGTATTGCGTTATTTTATTACCCCAGCTCAAAAATCCAATTACTCTCAGAATACAACATGCTGGAGGCATTGTGGACATGCAATAGCAAATCATTTCCATATTTTTTGGGAATGTCCCCGTGTGGTTCCATTTTGGAAGGAAATACATAAGGTCATGGAAACAATTTTCCAAAAGAAAATACAATTTCATTTTGCATTATTGTATCTAGGCAACACAGAGAGTCTTAATTTATGCAAACTGGATAAATATTTGTTCAATGTGCTGTCGATAGCTTCCAAAAAGGCTATAACTCGCCTTTGGATTAAAGAGGATACTCCTACCATAGATGAATGGATTGATGTGATATATAATATTTTTGTTATGGAAAGAATAACTTTTACGGTGCGCACACACCGAACGCGATAGAGGCGGCCAGAGCGTCAGGTGTACATGTAAAGTCAATGGAAAGAGCGCGATGACACGCGATTGCGCATCCGGCGAACATGCGGAAGCAGATTTGCGTCGCGAAAACGCCAAAACCCGTGAAACGCGCGTCAGTGTACCGCGTGGGGTGCGTTTGACTCGCGAAGAAAACCACGCGTGTCAGATTGTGTGTTGCATTTTGTGCACACGCCCGTACCGTGCCAACCACTGGAGTTGGAAAATATGAACTCCGGCGTCAAATCGCGCCCCGACAACCAATCAGGAGGCCGGTGACGTGGCTGTAACCAGGTCACAGGGGCAGATCAAACCAAAGCCCTTCATTCTTCATTCAGTATGGAGGAAAAACTCATCAGTGCCATGGCTAATCACCCAGAGCTGTATGATGCCAGCTGCTACTTCTACCGAGACAGGAATAAAAAGGACCGAGCTTGGAGGCACAGAAGTGAGGAGATCGGGCAACCTGGTAAGTTCATTCATTCTCCTTTTTAATTTTCAGACTGACCCGATAAAGCCGCGCAAAAGCTAGCAAGCCCGCCTACTGTCCCGCTATTTTCCCACTGATGTACAAATACCTTTCCGCTAACAAGATAATGTGTTTATTCAGAGGACATCTGCAGCACAACACATCTGGCACAACTTCCTCCCACATTTCCGGTCCACGCGCGTGGAAAGATGCAATTTTGAGGCGCGATGGGTTTTTCTTGGACACGCGTTGAGGTGCGAATGTGCACGCGTCAAATTAGGGGCGTTTAGGGCGTTTTCGCTCGCCTCTATCGCGTTCGGTGTGAACGCAGCCTTAGGCTAAAGTGGCAGGCGGACTCATTTGAAGAATATTGGTCGAAATGGTTGAAATATGTACAAAATGAGAGGCCCGATTTTGTATAATGTCATTGTATTTCTTGGTTTGTTTGTTTGTTCTTGTGTTTTGTTTGGTTTTGCTTTGGTCCATTTGTTTCTTTTGTTGTTGTTTCGTTTGGTTTTGCTTTTCCCCTCAGGGTGATTAAGTTGAATTTGTTGTACATGTTGTATAAATAAAAAAACTAATAAAACATAAATTTAAAAAAAAAAAAGAAAACAAAAACGCTGTTGTGACAGTGATGTACACTGTCTTGTTGGCATAAACAATAAACTTAAACCTAAACCTCCTCCCTGTTCTGGTATTCTAAACAGTACTTAGCCAAAACCCAAAGACTGCTTGGTTGAGTTAACCTCTTGAACTATCTACAACACATGGTGGAAACCTGAAATTAAGACAGAGAAGACTAGAGGTGAGACATGATCATTATTGAATATTAAAAATAATAAATGACAGAATAAGAAAGAAAAATACTACTTTGTGCCCCCCTGTCCCTGTTAATGCCCTGCCTGGCCCCCTGGAAAAACTTTGCTAGACCCGCCCCTGCACAGTTACCAGCTGGTGTTATTTGTCTCTCATAAACAGTTCATAACTTCCCTTCAACTCATCCATGTCACCTAAAAGGTAAACCTGTTTCTCCATCACCTGTTCAGCTCTGATGGTTCAGTAAGGACATCTCCTGGTTTCATCTTCATGTTTCCCACTCACCAGATAACCAAACCGATATCATGACCAGCAGCTTTACAGCTGTGGCTCCAGCAAACATCAGCCGATACTAGAAATTAATATTAAATAAATTCTAACAACAGCTGATCAAGCTTAAACGTGCTGCTGTTGTTTAACGCGACATCCACTGGTTTCTTCTTTCTGGCGCAAAGTGGGCGATAAACAAGCCAGAGAGACGGTGTTCCAGATTAACTGGCGCGTAGATTAACTGGATTTGGTGGAGCACATGTGTGGCAGACTTGCATTTCAGGAGCTGCTACCGACAAACCAACAAAAAAAACGCCAAATGTGTCATCTGTGACACTTGTGAGGTTATCTCAAACACACTCTGTCAGTCTTGATGCTGTTGAACAACAAAATGTTTAAAAATATTGCGAGTTTACCTGGTGATATTCTCATGAGCAACGCGATCACGAAAACAGCAAACAATTAATACCACACCAATGTTGTTCACAGGACAGCAAGAGTAAACGATCGGGAGACGCTAGTCGTCGTTATCGTCCCCCTCCTACGTTTTATTTCTCCGAGTTCAGCGTTTTTGCTTCACATCTAAAGCGTGCAGTTTACTTTGTGTGCACTAACATAGACTCGAGTCAACCAGCGCCACCTCTGGCCAAGTGCCACAGCCTACAGCCAGATCAACTTGTGACATCCATCTACACCACGTTTGAATTTGTTTCATGCACAATACATTTGTACCTTCCAATTGTGTCTGGTTGTGCGTCATGCAAATAAACCTTTGAAATGAATGAAATGATATCATGTATTTATTATTGGCCTACATTTGTACAAATTTCAAAATTATATACACTAAGCAATCACCACTAGGGCTGGGTATCGTCACTGATTTCTTGAATCGATTCGTTTCCGATTCACAAGGTCCCGAATCGATTCGATCCACGATTCAATTCGATTCGATTCGATTCAATTCAATTCGATTTGAATCTGGGAAATTTTGACAGTCAGAAATATTATAATTCAGATCAGTACATTTACATATTTTTGTATCTATAAAAAGGAAGCTGACACACGCAAGACTTTATCAAAGGTGTGAGCGTCACAGCAGATGCCTTTGTGTCAAAGTAGCTGAAGATAAAACACAGAAAAACATGAAGGTGGTTTTCCTGGCCTGGGATTTTATAAAAATATTCTGCAGTACATCAAAAATGAAAGAAAACCATTAATCAATATATGAACATTACCTCTGACGTTACAGCGGTTTTATTAGAGACATGGCTAAGCGTTTTGCATTTTGCATAATTTTAAAAAGTTTAAATTTGTTCAGTATTGAACGGCAGAAATTAGGTTTTCTTTTTGGAAGTATGTAAAATGAAAAAAAAACAAAACAGCGGCCAACAGCGCCGTAAACAACAGTAGACTTGTGCGTAACAAGCAAGCGAATAATGCAGAAAACAGATTTTTAGACGGGAAACTGTTCTTCAAGTACAGAGAGAGAGAGAGAAAGAGAGAGCTGTGCATGAAGTGTGATTTTATCATGGTGGAAGCAAAACAGTAAAAGTCTAAAAGCTTTAGAATCAGCGCAAAAAGGGCGTGAAAACAAAGCGCGGACCCGCCGAAACATCAGAATCAGCCCCGACCGTGTCCGTGCAGTTGTTGTGCCAAAAAGTGATTGTCTGCCAGAAAGTGATTGCCGTACGCGGGAGCGCGTGCAGCCGCTTAAAGCGGTAGCGCTCGTTGGGTGAGAAAGGCGACATCTCACTGATTCTGATCCGCGGGTCCGCGCTGTGTGTTTACGTCCTTGTGCAGAATCCGTGTACCTGCTCTCATTTACTGTCTTAGCTGTTTGGTGGTTGTTGAAATTTTCTGGCGTTTCGGGCAAAATAAATTTATATTAAAAAATCGATTCAGGATTTTAATAAATCAATTTCACGTTATCCAAGCCAGAATCGATTTTAATCGATGAATCGATTATTAAAACCCACCCCTAATCACCACCCCTGTTCATCATGATTTTAATATTTATGCCCATAAGAAAAACATATTGAACAAATATATGACACTAACATTTCACCAGTGTTGTAACATCACATGTCGTTAGCGTAGTCTGCCTGTGCCTTTTCTCTGCAAACGAACATTTTAGAGTTGGTAGTTATATACAGTCTGTATAAGTGTGGTTAATCCAATAAACATTTGTAAGGAGATGGCAGTTACTGTGAATGTACAGCAGGTGATTAGTAATAAACAGTCAGACAATGACTCTGAATGCACCTTCTGCGGAAAGTGGTACCACACAGTGTGTGATAGGTTTGTAGCTTAAACCTATTCACCTATTCACTGGAACGTTGAAGACAATTTAATTGCACAGCAAAAGCAAGACACAAGTAGGCAAAGTTCGTTGTGTTACTCATGCATGAGGGAGACCGGACCGGAGCCAGATGTCGTTCCGCCCACTTGGCCTCCGTTGGACTCTCAGCCAGGTTCCCCATAGCACTCCTTTTATTGTGGTTACATGAATATGCATAGGTTCATTAACATACGACGTATACATACACACAAAGAGTACCTTGCCTGTGCGTTGTGTAAGTGTGTGTGTGTGTATGCGTGTGTGTTTGTGTGTGTGTGGTCAGAGTATGAACCTGTGAAGACTCCCCAAAGCTGGTGCCAGGAGTCTAGCGGTCCATCTAAACAAAAGGCTGTTATACTTAGCCAGATACAGAGTAGGTGTCCTTCTATACCATAAATCAATAAGAGCAGATATAACCTCTCTCCTGACCTTAAGTTGTGTGTGCATGCCAGAGTGCTCTGGGAGGCACACAGAGTCTCCACAGACTACTAAGGATCAAACCTCTACCAACATGACATTGATTATACACCTCTAAGCATATATGAGTAGATATTTCTAAGCATAAATGACAATCAACAATACAAATCTAACAGTGCGTGTGGACTTCACCTGTGCAGGAGGCGACTGCAAATGTTGTGGGTGCTAAATAAACAGAAAAAATTGATCCCTGCTGTCTTTGCTTACTGATTGTTTTTAGTGTTGACAATCCACATTGCTGGCATTGCATCTTTCAACATGTTTGTGGGTAGATTTGGATGTACCAGGGGTAAGTGCAGCCACTCAGCCTCTACTCAATGTGATCATAGCAGCAGGTGCAGATGTGTCACAAGTTAATCTAGTAGTAGGTTATGGTACTTGGCCACAGGTGGCAGCAGTGGACTGACCTCATTTGAAACTGCTCCAGCTGCTATGTGATAGTGGGTCTGCTACAAATTGAAGATCATATGCGAGTTTTGGAAATTAACCCTTGTATTATGTTGAAAAACAAAAAAATGACATTGATTTTGTTGCAGGTCATTTTGACCCGTACTGTGTAAATCCACTCAGAATTATCAAGAAACTGCAATAAAACAATAGCAACTTTATTCCCATGAGATAACACAGACATACAACAGTTAGACTTTCCATAACTATTTTTAGGAACAATTTGGTAAAGGTTTTTCGTTCTTACAAACACATTTCTTTTGAACTTGCCCAACATTCTCAGTTTTTTAATGTTCAACATTTTCAATTTTGTCCACATGATGGACAGAATGTAACTGTGTGCTTTCTGCAGATGTACTTCTTGCATTTCTCACAAAAAGTGCTTGTTTTAAAACAGGAATCCTCCTAACTTAGATTTAAAACAAAAGATTTCTACATCTCCTCCAGTCTCAAAAACAGATGACAAACCAATCGACACACCTGAGTCACTGACTTTCTTAAATCCACTCACTGTCACTGGCTGTTTATTACTAATCACTGTGTAACTGCTGTAAATTCACAGTATCTGCCATCACCTTACAAATGTTTATTGGATTAACCACACTTATACAGACTGTATATAACTACCAACTCTCCAGCCATGTTGATGGATTGCCTATATTAGCTGGAAATATTCATTTCCAGAGAAAAGACACAGGCAGTCTCTGCTTACAGGATGTGATGTGACAACACTAATGAAATATTGATGTGTCATATTTGTCCAAGGCGTATTTCATTGTTATGGAAAAAGAGAATATTAAATTCATGATGACCAATTGGAGTGATGATTTTGTTATGGAAATTTTAACAATAACCTGCAACACACCCAGTGAGCTTGATTTGAAGTGGGTTTAATAAACACATTGCAATGTGGAGAGAGCATCCCAGTGAAACACCAGGACCATCTCTGCCTTGTGGCCACCACCCTTACATCTTATATACAGACACACAGACAAAGAACATTCCACAAACTCTAACATGTTGGCCCCTCTCACGGGGGGGCTATACCTCCTCCTGCACAGAGAGAATTATGACCTTGTTTTCTGCTTAGCCTTCACCTAAGGATTTACATCCCTGATAAGCAGAAGAAGTTTCACTATCTGTTTAATGTCTCCTATTACAATGGCCTTGTAGCTGCCCACTTGGAATTACCACTCGTGACGCAGAGAGCTTCGACTGATCCAACTTTATTCTCTCCTCTTTTAACCCACCGACAATATGGCACCGTGAAAACTATAAAGATGCACAAACAAATGCCATTATAACATTCAAGTAGAAAGTGCAGAAATGTTCACATTTTACTATATCGAAAATTATTTTGATTAACTCAAATAGTGACATTGACATAAATCAATAGCTTTTAAAACAATTTATGTTACAACATTTAATGAAATGAATTAATGACAACCTTTCTGTCTCTTAGATACATAAACAATCATTCACAATCATTAAACCAACCTCTTTCTGCTTCCAAGGGTGCTAATCATGCTGAACCAGCTAGCCAACCTCCTCCATGCACATCTCTTAGCCAGTCTTTCCACACCACAAACAAATGACATGCATATACAATAAAAAACGAATTCAACCACATTGTGTAAACTTTCAAAGTTATAGCATGTGACAGATAAATAAAAAACTTAGTTTTGCATGAGTATTTTCAAAAAATAAAGGTTTTTACTCACTCTGAAGCAACGTGTTTGTGTCGTTTCACTGAGAACAGAACAGGAAGTCTGACACAATAAAAGAGGAAGTGCTAAGGTACTCTTCAAAATAAAAGCGCAAAGTAAAGTGGCTTTACCGGCATTTACAGGCCTCACTGTGTTAACTTTCCACATGCATGTAAAGTAGTGGCAGGAGTGCTCTTACTATGGTAAAGTGAGAAAGTGATATTACTATAACTAATGTGATATAATTAAATATGTGATTAATATATGAAAAAAGAAATCTGCCACCACAATTTCTATGACTTTGTGTATATAATTTGGAATTTTGTACAAATGTAGGCCAATAATAAATACATCATATGATTTCATTCATTTCAAAGGTTTATTTGCATGACGCAAAACAGGCACAATTGAAAGGTACACATGTATTGTGCATGAAACGAATTCCACCGTGGTGCAGATTAGGGGGTATCGTCACTGATTTCTTGAATCGATTCGTTCCCGATTCACAAGGTCCCGAATCGATTCGATCCACGATTCGATTCGATTCGATTCGATTCAATTAAATTCGATTTGAATCTGGGAAATTTTGACAGTCAGAAATATTATACTTCACATCAGTACATTTACATATTTTTGTATCTATAAAAAGGAAGCTGACACACGCAAGACTTTATCAAAGGTGTGAGCGTCACAGCAGATGACTTTGTGTCAATGTAGCTGAAGATAAAACACAGAAAAACGTGAAGGTGGTTTTCCTGGCCTGGGATTTTATAAAAATATTCTGCAGTACATCAAAAACGAAAGAAAACCATTAATCAATATATGAACATTACCTCTGACGTTACAGCGGTTTTATTAGAGACATGGCTAAGCGTTTTGCATTTTGCATAATTTTAAAAAGTTTAAATTTGTTCAGTATTGAACGGCAGAAATTAGGTTTTCTTTTTGGAAGTATGTAAAATGAAAAAAAAACAAAACAGCGGCCAACAGCGCCGTAAACAACAGTAGACTTGTGCGTAACAAGCAAGCGAATAATGCAGAAAACAGATTTTTAGACGGGAAACTGTTCTTCAAGTACAGAGAGAGAGAGAGAAAGAGAGAGCTGTGCATGAAGTGTGATTTTATCATGGTGGAAGCAAAACAGTAAAAGTCTAAAAGCTTTAGAATCAGCGCAAAAAGGGCGTGAAAACAAAGCGCGGACCCGCCGAAACATCAGAATCAGCCCCGACCGTGTCCGTGCAGTTGTTGTGCCAAAAAGTGATTGTCTGCCAGAAAGTGATTGCCGTACGCGGGAGCGCGCGCAGCCGCTTAAAGCGGTAGCGCTCGTTGGGTGAGAAAGGCGACATCTCACTGATTCTGATCCGCGGGTCCGCGCTGTGTGTTTACGTCCTTGTGCAGAATCTGTGTACCTGCTCTCATTTACTGTCTTAGCTGTTTGGTGGTTGTTGAAATTTTCTGGCGTTTCGGGCAAAATAAATTTATATTAAAAAATCGATTCAGGATTTTAATAAATCGATTTCACGTTGTCCAAGCCAGAATCGATTTTAATCGATGAATCGATTATTAAAACCCACCCCTAGTGCAGATGTGTGTCACAAGTTGATCTGGCTGTAGGCTGTGGCACTTGGCCAGAGGTGGCGCTGGTTGATTCGAGTCCATGTTAGTGCACACAAAGTAAACGGCACGCTTTAGTTGTGAAGCAAAAACGCTGAAATTTCAGAAGAAAAAATCTTTGTGTTCTGTGATATAATCATGGATTGATTGCTTGCTGCTCCTGGTTCTCTTTTGTTACTCGTTCAGATTCACCAAGAAGAACAAAAAACTATGATAAAAAAGATATGAAGATAATCTGAGGGAGTATGTAATAGAGGAAATAATCAATAAATACCCATATCTCAGTGATAGTACCAGTCAGTGTGATAGATGAAATCATATTTCTAACAAAAGAAACAAGAATTGCTCTATCAACAATGACAGAACAAGAAGTGCGGCTGGCATCTAAACACTCAGTGTGAGGGCTGAGTGAAGGATTTTAGGTAAGAGCCAAAGTTTGGTTCTTTAAAATTACAGCCTTTGTAACAGAGTTATTTTTTACAGGCTGTTGTCCTTTACCTGGTGAATTAGGTGTGTAGTCCATCTCATTCAATCTATAGTTTCAACACAGCGCACAGCTCTTTTCATTTCCTGACTCCTCATCAGTTCTCCTACCCACCTCTTTTTCAGGTTAGGAAAAGGAGAGAGGAGTGGTGTCAGCAGCATCTGCCCAGTCAAAAAGGAGCGCTCATATAACTCTTCTTCTACTGGAAAAGATCCCCACATCACCCGAGGCATTATCACATAACATGGGAAGTGGAATTTAAAAATACAAAGAGTAAGAACAACTTTGAAAAGTATGTCTATTATAAGTATAAGAATGAAGAAAATGCAATTAAACCAAGACAGCAGTCAAAGTGATGTTTATTTTCTTTTGCAAATCATTAAATCTAAACATAGTTTTAGTTGAATATCAGAAAATATTTTTTGTGACATTATGTTGTAAGTTGAAACCATTGTATAGGTTTTTGTTGTTCAAATTTAGATGATGAGGAAATGATTAAGATGTAAACATAAGGGGGTACAGCTAAATAAGTATATACTTCTGCCTACTCCTTTTCAAACAACTGCATGGAATGATATTATGAAATGTTGGTGAATGTATATGTTTGAAACAAAAAATGAACTGAACTAAAAATCTATAAACATGACAAACATGCCAATAAAAAGGACAAGAGCTCTAATTCCACAGAAAATAGTTAATCTGGTGGTTTAGCTGCATGTTGGGGCTCTGAAACTTAACGTTAAATCAATTTAAACATTAAAGCTTCCTGTCTCTCATCCTGATACAGGAGACGTGGGAATGGCTTCAGTCTGTCTGCAGATCAAAAGTAATGTGACTGACTGAACAGGTGTTCCTGGTGTGTGTCCGCTGGTCAAACAACTGGAGGTGCAGCAAAATGTAAGCGAGGAGAATAACATGTAATACATTTTCTAAATCACCACATTGATGTGTGTTTCCTGGTTCGGCTCATATAACTTTAAAATAACTTTAATTAACTTCAATAATAATAACTTGACAGGGGATTTCTTTAAATCACCCTGCCGTTCTTTCTTTAGCCAAGACTCCTGAGTTTAGAAAACACAAACACTGCAGTTCTTTCACTCGCGAGGGGCAGTCATGAAACGCATGATCTGCGTCTATTGACTGTCTCCGCTTTTATTTATACTTTTCTGTGTGAGTGTGTGTGTGTGTGTATGTGTGTGTGTGTACAAAGGTAACAATGTCATTTAGAGCAGCGGTTTCACTTCTCTGTTCTCTGAAGACAGGAAGTGGTTAGTAGCTGCATAGGTTCATCACACAAGTTACTAGGTGAAAAGTCATTAAAACATGTGCTTAATTATAAAAAGAATACATTTCATGTAACTGATCAAAACATAATTTTCTTCTGACATCCCGCCCTGTTTATCAGAGAAATGAAATGTACAATAAGTAACTACTTGTCTTCCACATTCTTAGTTACTACATCATAAGTTACACTTCATCTTCATGAAACAAACAGGAAAAGAAGTCTTCATGATCTTCATAGATTTCAGTACATCTGCGTAAGCTGTGAATGATAAACTTATCATCTGTGAAATTCCAGCTTTTAAACAAGGAATAACTCAAATAAAGAAAAATAAAATAAAATCAGGAAAAGTCCAACGACAATCAACAATCTCTTTAAAATCTGAAGTCATGTCTGAAGAATGTACATTATCTGATATGTAAGTGCAGCATGTGGTTGTTCTCGGCCAGGTTCATGTGCAATGCTACACGATGTTGCATTACAGCAATTCTGAGAGCGTCTATTTCTTGATTTTGTCCCTCGTTGACCTCGCAGGATGCTTTGAGAAACAAGCCGAAACTATAGTCCATTATCTCACTTCTGAGAGCATGTTTTCCAACTCCTGCCCACAGGAGGAGTGAGTTGAGTACCTTTTGTCCAATTGTCCAAAGTTTGAATTCTTCAGGTACGTCGGTTTCCCAGATTGAGTCATGTAGTCTGACTGTTGAAGTTGAGCGTTTCTTCCTGGTTGACGATGATGATGTTGTGCACTTTACAAAAGTCATTCTGAAGGTGTGGTCGGAGATCAAAATTAGTGCACTTATTCCAGGGTGTTTCCCATATATGGTTGTGTTAATATGCTCGGCATGCGCGAGCAGATATAACAGTCTTTCTCTGTGGTCTTGTTAAACACATATCTGTATCAGGCATTTTTCATCCAAGGATGGATGTGATCTTGTGTCATGTCCATTAGGTGTAAGTTGTCGTACGTCCATCTACTCTGTCTGCCTCGTGGCTCAGCTGCTGTTGGCATCGGCTGGGGTCCTCTAAGGGTGAGCTTGGTAGTCAAGGTAACCATCAGGGTCCCCCTTCACACCTACACCTGGCTGCCTAAAGTTGATCGGATAGAGATTGGAGTGCGGGCTTACCCTACGGGGGCCCCAAGAACGCACTTACCACCCTCACCCCCGAAACAACCAAGCGTAGGCGCTTCCTCCTCGGTATCGGGGTTTCCCGGGACCTCAACCTTTTTGCAGTGGCTCTGATGTATCCAAGATGGTCTCTCTGCAATTTTACAGGCTGTGGGTGTTGTCAATAACACTTGGTTTCAACCTGCAAGAGACTGGAGAGTATTCATACGGCAGTTTATTGTTCAAAACAATATCCTTATTTTCTAGTAGTTTTGCCATCCATTCTGCCAGAGTTGTTTCTCTGATGGATTTTTCTAAGGATTCACTTGTCACTGGGAGTGGAAAAGGTCTCCCATGAACAACCTCAAATGATGTCAGTTTTTGAGAGCCTTGTATTAATTTCATCCACATTTTTACTAGGCCTATGCACTCAGGCCATTCAGGCCAGAATGATTGCATAAACATTTTGTAACTGAGATTGCATCTGCTTTTTTCACTAGATAAATCTCTGGCCATTTTGAGAATACGTCTATAATCACTAGAGTATAAAAGTGTGTATTAAGGACCTGGACTATCCCCCCCTGAGGACACATGGGTCACCCCATGCTGTTCTGCACCGGGACTTGGGGAGTATCGGTTTACCTTCACAGGTCATCAAATCATATATAGTTGTGCTCCACACTTTAACCATTTCTCCTGTTCTGTGGTTGGCGCTGCTCTTTGTTCATATTTGCATAATGGATGTAGACATTAATGTGTCTACAGTTTGTTGTTCGGCTAACGTTGCTGCTTGATCTGCAAAGTTATTGCCTTTAGTTATTTCTGATTTATCTTTCTGATGTGCAGCACATTTACACAATGCTAACTGTTTTGGCAATGTAATCACTTCTAATAGTGTCTTTAGAAGATCTCCATGTTGTACTGGGTTTCCAGTAGATTTAATCATTCCTCTATGCTGCCAAATGCAAAATGATGTACTGCTAAAAAAAAAAAAAACTGACATTCTGTGCGTCTCTCTGTCTGCTTCCTAGACACAGTCAGCTCCTTATATGGGCATGTAGTTCCTGTTCTAATTCAAAGGTTTTGGGTTCACACGATATCCTGTCACAGACACACCACAGGCACACATATTTCCTGTTTTGCATTAGTTAGTTTATGCAGACTAATCGAACTCTTTGTCGAACTTTCCATATAGCGACAATAAGTGTCCAGCATTTGAGAGTTGTCTCACATGTGTGAGATAAGACAAATTTGCTTATTTATTATTATTATTTTTTTTTAAATTGAAGTCACTGCGTGGGGTACTTAGATGATCAAAATGTGGCCTAAAACAATGTCAGCTGACTTTTTTACTGCCTCTGCTGCAGCTGCACAGGCCTACAAACAACAGAGTCTAATTTGCAGGAGTAAAATGCAAGCAGACGTTGTTTTTTCACCAAATGCCTGTGTTAAACTGCACCTCATGTAACCTGCACCTCCATCTACATGTAAGTAGAAAGGCTATTTTCAAGTTACTGAATGCTTCTTCTGATTTCTTTTCCATGTAGATGCAAGACTCCATTTTGACTTAAGGCATTTAGGTCATTCCTATTTCTCAAAGAATTCATACATCTTACATATTTCAAACTTTTGAGTTAGGAAAAAAACTTTGCATTGCTTACAGCTCATAGCTCACAGCTCTAAAACTCGTCATTGTTAAATCATGTGCCTAATCATTATATGTCACTGTGATCCACAAGTATGATCACAAATTTGTTTTCCAAACTTACAAAACAAACAAACAAAAACAAAAACAAATTGCCTATGGCATCAAGGCTTTGCGTTCATATTAATTGAGTGTAAGCTGCTTTCTTCATTGCAAGTGTTTGTTACAATAAGTTTTAATTCATGCATCCTATCACTGAGTTCTAAATTCAAACTATCTCACTCCTGACTCTTTTGTTTTTCCTTTGTATTTATAGTCTACAGACCCTTTTTAATTCTACTAAATCTTAATCTAAAAACAATACACCTTTATTTCATGCACACTTTTAAATATTCTAACCTCTTTCGGACATCATGAATCATCTCACACACACTGCCTTTTCTTCCAAACCTCATCTTTTTCACTCACTCTACTAAAAACCTCCTTAGTGTTATTATTACCTATTTACTTATTTGGTACAAATCACGCAGAGTCACTCAAATCAAATACTGACAGCATTCACACAGTTAAAATCACTCAGAATACGCTCTCCTAGGAGTATTTTGCTTTTAGTATAGGTTTGCTCTTCATCTCAACAAAGTCTCATCCAGGATGACAGATTTGATTAGATTAGGTATTTTCCTTATTTTCTTCATCTCATATATCATTGTACTGAATTTGAGCAAACCTTAAGCTTGAATCAGAGTGCTTTTAACAATTATCCACCTCACATCATGACTGACTGAGGTGCCTCTTATTATTTAATAGTATGTCATTATTAATGTTATCATTGTATTGTTTTTCCTTTTTTATAACAGCAATAGTATATTACAATACACTACTTTACTACTAATATACAATAGTATATTAGTTTATATTTTATTATGTATCCATCACGGGTCTGTGTGAATCTGCAGCTTCACACCTTCCCAAGCTGGAGACATTTGCTTTTCCTTGGCTGACCAATGACACAGCCTTAATATACCTTATGCATCTCTCTTTTTTATTTGATATGTTTTCATGTGAATTATCTGGTTTCATGCATAGTTGTCTTCCCAATTTGTTTCATTTGTACCAATTTACAGGTTGTTATCCTTCCCTATTATCTCCTATTATCATGTTGAATACACTAGATAAGCTCTACTTTAATTTAAGTTAACCTTAATTTAACCTTTTGTTTATTCCACTTTATTCCTCTTTCCATGCTTTAAAATACAACTCTTGTGTATGCTTTGATTTCTTTTTAGCATCCTTTTCAGTATTTATTTCTGCTTCGAGGGTTTCTTATAATTTAGTTATACATTATACATACAGTTATACATTTTCCCTCCCACGTGGGACATTTTATGTGTTCTTTGGATTTCTCCATCTATATGCACTAATTTGTCCGGCGCCTGGACATTTTCTCTCTAACCACTGTTCGTCAACAGTGAGTTTTGTGGGCTGATTCCCCATTATCACAGAACTGCAAAGCTTTCTCTGGTACTAAACTCGGGGGTGGTTGCTGACACGCCCTTCTACCTTTCCCCTTTATCACCAGTACTTGAGCTTTTGCAGGATACACAAGGAAAACAATAAAAACAATGGAAGTAGTTCAGCAGCTTATTGTGCTGTAAAATCAACTTACTTCCAAACACATACACACATATACATACACACAGATAGACATTTGCGCGCTAATTTGTCACGAAGTAATTCCGGCTACTTCTGAAACCAGTCTAAATATAATTTATTACGAGGTAATTGCGGCTACCTCTAAAACCAGCCTAAATTTAGTTCCTTCCGGCGAACTCAACCTATTTCACGTGTTTTTCCGAAGTAATTCCGGCTACTTCTAACCTATTTTACGTGTATCCCGAAGTAATTCCGGCTACTTCCAACCTTTGCGCATTTCCTGAAGTAATTCCGGCTACTTCTAACCTATTTTGCGCATTCTTCTAAACCCTTCCGGCGGTTTAAAACCAAAAAGTGTTTTCTCACCCTCAGTCGTCTTTTGCTCGTTCTTCAGGTCATCTGGATCCCAGCGTCGTGGACCAGTGCTGGTTTACCCACGGCGACAGGATGCAGAAGTCAGACCTTATTGGAGTCACAGAAACGTGTCTGATGTTCCCATCGCTAGGCTCGAAGGACCAATTTAAATGACAGGGGATTTCTTTAAATCACCCTGCCGTTCTTTCTTTAGCCAAGACTCCTGAGTTTAGAAAACACAAACACTGCAGTTCTTTCACTCGCGAGGGGCAGTCATGAAATGCACGATCTGCGTCTATTGACTGTCTCCGCTTTTATTTATACTTTTCTGTGTGAGTGTGTGTGTGTGTGTATGTGTGTGTGTGTACAAAGGTAACAACGTCATTTAGAGCAGCGGTTTCACTTCTCTGTTCTCTGAAGACAGGAAGCGGTTAGTAGCTGCATAGGTTCATCACACAAGTTACTAGGTGAAAAGTCATTAAAACATGTGCTTAATTATAAAAAGAATACATTTCATGTAACTGATCAAAACATAATTTTCTTCTGACATAACTTTAATTATAATTATAACTTTAAAACGGCTCCTCCTCTCCCTGCAGAGGGCTGAGGAATCTTTCATTAATGATGACGCTGTATTCCGGAGACCTGATTGGTCAGTGGGCGGTGCTTTCACACCTGTTGCTCTCTGATATGAAACTTAACCTGCTCCGGAGCAGGTAGATCTACTGCACAGGTTATCATAGCGATTTATGTCAGTAATAAGTGAGCCACCTTCATAGTAGGCCACGGAAGTCACCTGGATAAACCGAGTCCCGCTCATCGGGTGGGTGCTGAGGGCCGCCGTGGACTCGGGAATGTTTGACAGGTGAGGAAGGACAAGAGCTTTTATTGTATGATCAGATGAACAGTCACCAACAGCCAACTTTAATTTATTTTCTTAATGAAACCTGTTGGGATTCAGAGATTCTTTTATTGCTACGATATAATCTGCCGTATGATGAATGCATTAATAACATGGTTTACAGTATTATTTTATCAGTAATATTTCTTACAGGATTCATATTGCATTGAATATGTTTGTCATCACATTCATTCTATTCACAGGTCGAGTTCATTTTATACACATTGCATATCTGTGCTTGTTTAGAGTTGATGTTCTATCCAAGAGGGTTTTAAGCTTCACTGGTGAGAGTGTCCAGGTGATACATGTTGAGGGAAGATGAGAACATAGCAGGTTAATTGCATGCATGCTTACAATACACATATTAATCTAGTAGCAGGCCTGAGCGAAGGCCCAAGTGTCTTCTGCTTCTTTTTGAGACCAGTAGTAATAAGGTGGCAGCAATCCAAAATGGCGGCCAACCAAACCGGTTTGACAACCGGTTTGACCGGTTTCGTGCGTGTGCGCATGCGTGTTCAGGTCCTGGGGTTATGCGAGTTCATGTGTGGAAACACACAGGGCGTCGGTGGGGTCATATGAGTTCATGTGTTTTTAACTTAATTTAATCAAACCATAGGGATTTTAATTAAACTATTTTTTCTCACTTTGGCGTGTCTCAACATTCATTTATGCAGACATATGTGTCCTTAAGAGCAATTCTTTGTTTTGGCATGTAGGGGTGGAAGCCGTTTTTGTTCACAGTGCGCATTAACAAATGCTTTTTATTTACATCTAGTCAAAAGTGTTGGTAATAGTGTTTTAATCACACTAATTTTGTGATTCTGACAATATCTCAGCTCGCAGCGATGCAACCATTTTATTTTAAAAAACGGCACAAATGGGAATTTCTTCTGAATGGGCAATGTCAGTCTGTTCACAAGCGTTTCATTTAATAAAACCACTAGTTTTAATTTAACTAGTTTTTACGCATCTACTGGGGCTTCTTTCACGAAATGATGCGATCATTTTATTTAAAAATCGGGATTTCAGAATGTTGATCCAAGAGGGAGACAGAGCCAGCTAGTTTTTTCAACACCGTAAATGGTCACAAATAACATAAAGTCCCTTTAGAAAATAAATGCTATAAGTAGGCAGTATCACTCTTTCAAACTAATTGTGTTTTAATCACACTCATTTTGTGATTCTGACAATGTCTCCTCATGCAATGATGCATGCCATTTTATTTTAAAAACGGTATAAACGGGAATTTCTTCTGTACGGGTAATTTCAGCTTGTTCACAAGCGTTTCATTTAATCAAACCACTAGTTTTAATTTAACTAGTTTTACGCATGTACTGGGGTTTCTTTGACGGGTTGATGCGATCATTTTATTTAAAAATCGGGATTTCGGAATGTTGAACTAAGAGGGAGACAGAGCCAGCTAGTTTTTAACACAGTAAATGGTTACAAATAACATAAAGTCCCTTTAGAAAATAAATGCTATAGGCCTACTTCTAAAACACGTTGCACATGATGTCACCTTTTCCCCCAAAGCAACCAGTATCGCTCTTTTCAAACTAATCCTGTTTTAATCACACTCATTTTGTGATTCTGATGTCACAGCATGCAGCGATACATGCCTTTTATTTATTTAAAAACGGATCATTTTCTTCCGTAAGGGGTTTCATGGTTTCAGAGTAGTTTTTAACACAACAGATGGTCGCAAATAACATTCAGCCCTTTAGAAAATAAACGCTGCAGTGATACTACCAAAACCACTCGCACAGACCCGCTCCGTATTTTCATCAGGATTGCAAAAGCCCACTGAGGGTATCATTTAATCGTTGTGATTCCTTAGGAAGACAAAGATAAGTGTATCACTTAGTTGTTGAGAGTACCATGCGAACAAGGGCCCAACCTATTGTCTGAAGTATCGTTTCTTTTGAAATTCCTTAGGAAAAGGTAAAAGCCGACAGGTGTACCAGTCGAGCGGGGACCCGACCTATTGTTTAAAGTGGCCGGTATCGGCTCGTTTGTAATTCCTCGAGAAGGTAAAAGCCCCGCAGATGTACCAGTCGAGCAGGGTCTCGCCTATTTTCTGAAGTAGCCAGCAACAGCGGACCCTTAGGCCTATCTTGGCCAGTTACACCGGAGCTCAGCACCTGCGTGCCCCACCCTCATTGTTTTAAACTTGCACAGCAAGGTGATGCCCTGCAGCTGTATCGACCCCAGATTTATAGGCCCCCATCTATTGTTTTTGGAAGCACCCGGTCCTATATGAACCGCTTCTCAGAGCGTGAGACCCTCGCCATTTCGCGTCAGGACCAGCGCCGGTGCAGACCATTTTCAACCCACACAGAGCGTTTCTGACCAGCCGGCGTTGCTTATGCATAAGAGAAAAGCAACAATACAACGCGGTTCTCTGCTCCAAGACATCCGTGGTCCTTTCACACGGTAAGCATGTGTGTTATAGCCAGCGCTTCATAAATGTCAGTCTGACAGCGCAGATTATTCAAACTGTTTTTAAAACGTGACTCATTTGTTGTCCAAAAAACATTTCCTCTAAATTTGCAAAGTTACTGATTTAAAAATATATATTTTCGAATTTTTAGCTGGATGTCAAACATATGATAGACTCTTGAGCATATTTATATAGCAAAATTCACAGTGGTATAACCATAAACGATACCCAAATGTGCACCAATGCACTCTAATGCACGCCTTTAAACTGTATGTTGATAAGTGCATGAAGTATACCTTTACCTCTATAGCTGAAAAGAGTCTGTGTCCATAATTTGTGGATCTATTGATCTGTTTTTAATGTGGCACTTTTTTTCACGAACTGCAGATGATGAAATCCTCTTTATTTGAGAAAGTGTCCCTAAGCTATTGTTGTTCATACTTACTGAGCGCCCTAGCTACTTCTTTACTATGTCAGTAAACTTTTTGAACAAGAAAGGTGTTTTAGATTTAAAGACACATCTTAATTGAAGCAAAGGCAAAACATCTGAATGAATTTTTGGGAGAAACAGGTGTTGACTCATCTTTTTTTTTAAATACATGACTTAAAACACTAAAATCTAATTTCAAAGGTTTATTTTAAGTTTAAAGAATATAAGAGCTGTTAAGACGATGAGTTTTACTTCTCACTGTCCGTGTTATGTTGTAGTATCCATTATCATGTATGCTACTTTGCTCTGTGGACTGTAAAATGTTTCATTGTATTCATGAAATAAACCAGACTTTCAATGTCTGAATCTTTTACCGTTTTTCTGCTTTTGTTCACCCAAAGTTGACAAAACCCACAGACATCCAGAGTTAACTCACTAACAGTGTGGACCAATCTCAGTGTATTTGGCTGCTTTTTTCCTAAACACAATCAGCTGACTAAGAGAAATGCCTGTAGTCATCCACTTTGGTCATTTTGAACGCTGAAGGAGATTTGTTCCATAGACACCTTATACTAGTGTTTCCTGCACTTAATCCATCACTACTATGTTCTATTAAAATTCAGATTCCTTTTATAGTTTGCAGTGAAATTTGTTAAACCGTTGCTTAATGTGACAGAAGTACACGTCACTCTTTACTAACACATTGTAGATAAGTTTATTGCTGGACAACACAGCTAACAGTCTCACACACTCTTTAGATTTTTAAAGTTTTGTGTGTAATGGTTTAGTCTCGCACACCTTACCCTTTTCTCCCAGTATCACAACAGTATGACTCCCAAAGTACGGCTCAGTAAACAAACAAGGACTCTAAATTCAGAACAGAAATATACAGTTGGAAGATTAATGATTGCGTTTTTTGGGGGGGGGATTTTTTTATGATGCGTAGTAAACTACCCCCTCTTCTTCTTCTCTGTGTTGATGTTGTTCGTGTGCGTGTGCGTGTGTGTGAATGCATTAGAAGTCAAAGTATACATTAGCCATACTTACAAAAACATTTTTAATTTCATTTAGAACTGAGATTCTAAGTTGTAAGCAGAAATCTTATGCTCAGCCAGAAGCATGTTTCCCCACTTTCACAATGCTGAGGTGTCAAATCCATGATCCAACAGATGGTTTGTCACACGCGGGCGAGAAGGGCAAGCCACCCCTTACTTACACAACCTCACACACTATAGATTTTTAAAGTTCTTGTGTACAACCGTTTAGCTACAGATATAACTTCTACTTTTGATAAAGATCACTCCGTCTGCATATTTGTTAAGAAATAAAGCATCTTTACTGGGATATTTATTGTCAAACTATACGATTTTCCAAATGTGCGTGGAGTAAAATGTTGTGACCAAGAATCATTCAGGATTAACAACACAAACTGTTTTGATAGCAGAAACAGTCTCCCCTATAGTTCCCATACTTTACCGCTGGTTTTACAAACACATTCTTCTTCATATCTGTTTAATTGGTTTTTTTATGAAACTGATTTGCAATAGTACAACCAACGTCTAACTTTTCCTTGCTCCCCAGTATAAATGCAAGAATTTTGCAGGCTTTATTGAAACTGCCACAATTTAACACTCAGTGTCATAAACAGAGTTGATCCATGTCTCTATGGACACTGTTTCATACATCAACAGCTCTGAAAATCACTTTTAAAGTAATGTAGAACATGATCTCTTTCACTCTCAGCGTCTCCAAAAACTCAGCAAACTGACAATCACCTCTAAAGAAGGGGGTTAGTTTATAGGTTTTTTTATCAGGCGCAACACCATGTAATGCATGGATGTTAGACTCTTTCACCAGACCATGCTGCTAGCCCAACCACCAGGCTCAGGGTCTCTGAGCTCTAACCCCGGCTGCCAAATGTGCCTCTGAGCCTCTTGTGCCTTTTCACCACCAGACTAAGTTTGTAGTCTCATCTCACCTACTAATATTATTTTATTACAGGACAATATTCAGCTAGGTTACTACGTTGACTTTCTTACTTTGAGCACATTTCTGAGCCCATACATTATCAAACTTTTACTTGAGTATTTCTGACACTAGCAGCTATACTTCTACTTAAGTAAAAAATGCCTGCACTATCGGTATAAAGCTGTCTGTAATTCTTTAACAGTTCATGCAAAAATTATAAATTAAACCTGCACCACAGCTAACTCTTTTTAATAACCAATAACAAGTGTATTTCTTAGATCTACTGATACAGCTAAAACACTCTGCTTGTATAATGCCATATTCTCTCCCAGCGTACCCTTGTCTCACAACAGGGTGATTCCCAAAGTACGACTCAATAAACACAGACTCTAAAACCAGAACAGAAAGATAAAGTTGGAAGATCAAAGATTAAGGTTTGTGTTTTTATAGCTCGAAGTAAACTGTCCCCTTGTCTTCTAGGCCTTGGCGTGCGTACCTTAGAAGTCAGATTATACATTAGTCATACTTCCAAAAACATTTTGAATTCCATTTATAACTGAGATGTCGAGCTGATATCAGACATCGTATGCTCACCAGGAGCATGTATCCCCACCTTCAAAACCTTACGGTGTCAAATTCACAAGCCCAACATGGGCTCCTTCAACACAGGGGCCAGAAGTGCATGTCATCCTTTACTGACACACTGTAAATAAGTTCAATACAGGGCAACGCGGCTAACAGCCTTGGAAACCCTTTACAAGAATAAATGTGATGATCTGTTTTACCTGAATCAAATGTATTAGTTTGTTTACTTGAAATAAAAGTTATTTTGGAAACCCTGCACATGAAGTAAAAAGTATCGTGTTGTAAGTCCTGGCATTAATATTTCCAGCTGATAAGGACACGTATTGCATTTCAAACGCTTTATACAAAAGAGTTTTAAACATCCGCTTTGTCTGTAACGACAGTATCAAGCTACATACCATTGTTTTTACTAAAATTCAACTTTTTCAGATGAAAGTTTTTCTGCTTTTTAAAATTTTTTATTTTACTGTAACAACCTCTGAATGCCCTTTTAGGATGATATTCTTGGAGATTCCATATATATAGATATACGCTTTTGGAGTGAGGGTATCTAATACACAAGTTGTCACTGTGTTTTGTACTACCAGCTGTGAGGGATCTGCTTTTACTTTGTCTCGTGAGTATGTATTTTTCAAAGGAGATCTTCATCAAGTTGATTTGGTACCGTAGTCTTGTTGACAAGATTAAAAGACATGTCCATTAGAGTTTAGCAACATTTCAGTTTGATTAAAATAAAGTTGTTTTTTTTTAACTACACAGGGATTTATTTTCTCATCTGAAATAGTTATCATATTGAACATGTCAGTGATGAAAGCAAAAAAATAAAGAAAAATAGTAAACGGCTGTCTAATTAAATTGTTCCTGTGAACCTTAAGCCCAAAACAGCCTTAAATCATCCTTTAATATATTCGGTGTTACAAACTTGAAGAACCACAGAAAATTAATCAGTTTTTCAGCCTTCATTCATATTGAAATGTTGAAATCTTTCCTGAAAATTGCTGCAACTCCTAACAGCCCTCTAAGATCAACCCACTTCCAGATCACGCCCCCTTCTGTTATTTAAAAAAGAAGACCGTCGTCTCATTCCTTCAAACCTTTTTTAGCTCAAAAACAGAAGTATGGCCTCTGCAGCCCTGCGCCACACTGAGGAGGAGGAAAGTTCTGCGGCCGAGGGCACAATAGTACCTGACACGCCCGGTTACTATCGTCCCTTGGAGAAGCAGCAGCAGCAAGCCGACGAGCTTGACGGTTGGGCATCTTCTTTTTCATCGATACCGTGAAAACCGCGGTGTATCATCTAGTCAACCTAGTAATCAACAGGTACCTCACTGACGAATGCAATGGCTGTAAGTCCGATCATCCCCGCCAGAAACAGCACGAGTGTCTGCAAGTCTTGGAGGATGACTTTTACGCTGAAAATTATTACAGCATCAGAAAAAGACTCCTCACCCCTCGTTTCATTCCATCTATTCAACGGCTTCTGTTTGCTCGCAACATCAAAATGGACGACGTCAAAGTCCGCATGGTGGCGGAAACTCTCTTGCACGAACTGAAATCGGAAAGGAAAGTCTTTGACGCCATAGCCAAGGCATACACCAATCTGGTTGGGTTGGACATGGTGAAAATCAGACAACTACGGTTGGTCGCAGAGTGTTACAAAGGAGGCTGCTAATGTTTTCTCTGAAAGACTGATTCTTTCCAAAAAAACAAAAAACGTATTGTACTGTATCTTTCAAACAGCTACCCTGCTTATTTTTTTCAAACATGTATCCAGATTTTTCTTTCTTAAAATGTGTAACCTACATTTTACCACATTTTTAAAAGCATGTATCCTTTTTCAAACATGTATCCTACATTTAGCGCATTTTTAAAACATGTATCCTGATATGGCCACCCTTCCAAGGCCCTGACAAATTACCCGAATCACTATGGGATAAGGATGAGGACTTACCCTATGTACCCACGTAAACGGTGATGAATTGTGAAGTTACAATTCTTTTCTGTAAAAAGCATTTTTATTTTGTATATAAATAAATGTTGATGTTGGGCGACGGGATTGTATGTTTCAATTTTACTTAGAATGTGCCAAATCACTACAACAGGCGGCTCAAGGCAATGCCGTCCAGAGTAAGGATCTTATTAGCCACAGTGTTTCTAAGATTTTTACGCCCCGTTACAATAACCTCAGTTTTATCTGAACTTAGAAGCAGAAAATTAAAGCTCATGTATCTAAGACATCCCGGCAGTTTAACCAATAAAATTGGGTATCATCTGCATAGCAGTGAAAATGTACGCTATGCCTTCTAAAGCATATATAATGTAAATAGAACTGGTCTTTGCACAGAAGCCCTTGAAGCTTCATAATTAACCTCAGTGTGTGTGAAGAGGTCTCTCCATTTAATAATAGCTGTAATAAAATGTTATGGTCAGCGGTATCAGATGCTGCAATTTGGTCTAGCAGGAAAGATTTCAACATTTCAATATGAATGAAGGCTGAAAAACTGATTAATTTTCTGTGGTTCTTCAAGTTTGTAACACCGAATATATTAAGGATGATTTAAGGCTGTTTTGGGCTTAAGGTTCACAGGAACAATTTAATTAGACAGCCGTTTACTATTTTTCTTTATTTTTTTGCTTTCATCACTGACATGTTCAATATGATAACTATTTCAGATGAGAAAATAAATCCCTGTGTAGTTAAAAAAAACAACTTTATTTTAATCAAACTGAAATGTTGCTAAACTCTAATGGACATGTCTTTTAATCTTGTCAACAAGACTACGGTACCAAATCAACTTGATGAAGATCTCCTTTGAAAAATACATACTCACGAGACAAAGTAAAAGCAGATCCCTCACAGCTGGTAGTACAAAACACAGTGACAACTTGTGTATTAGATACCCTCACTCCAAAAGCGTATATCTATATATATGGAATCTCCAAGAATATCATCCTAAAAGGGCATTCAGAGGTTGTTACAGTAAAATAAAAAATTTTAAAAAGCAGAAAAACTTTCATCTGAAAAAGTTGAATTTTAGTAAAAACAATGGTATGTAGCTTGATACTGTCGTTACAGACAAAGCGGATGTTTAAAACTCTTTTGTATAAAGCGTTTGAAATGCAATACGTGTCCTTATCAGCTGGAAATATTAATGCCAGGACTTACAACACGATACTTTTTACTTCATGTGCAGGGTTTCCAAAATAACTTTTATTTCAAGTAAACAAACTAATACATTTGATTCAGGTAAAACAGATCATCACATTTATTCTTGTAAAGGGTTTCCAAGGCTGTTAGCCGCGTTGCCCTGTATTGAACTTATTTACAGTGTGTCAGTAAAGGATGACATGCACTTCTGGCCCCTGTGTTGAAGGAGCCCATGTTGGGCTTGTGAATTTGACACCGTAAGGTTTTGAAGGTGGGGATACATGCTCCTGGTGAGCATACGATGTCTGATATCAGCTCGACATCTCAGTTATAAATGGAATTCAAAATGTTTTTGGAAGTATGACTAATGTATAATCTGACTTCTAAGGTACGCACGCCAAGGCCTAGAAGACAAGGGACAGTTTACTTCGAGCTATAAAAACACAAACCTTAATCTTTGATCTTCCAACTTTATCTTTCTGTTCTGGTTTTAGAGTCTGTGTTTATTGAGTCGTACTTTGGGAATCACCCTGTTGTGAGACAAGGGTACGCTGGGAGAGAATATGGCATTATACAAGCAGAGTGTTTTAGCTGTATCAGTAGATCTAAGAAATACACTTGTTATTGGTTATTAAAAGAGTTAGCTGTGGTGCAGGTTTAATTTATAATTTTTGCATGAACTGTTAAAGAATTACAGACAGCTTTATACCGATAGTGCAGGCATTTTTTACTTAAGTAGAAGTATAGCTGCTAGTGTCAGAAATACTCAAGTAAAAGTTTGATAATGTATGGGCTCAGAAATGTGCTCAAAGTAAGAAAGTCAACGTAGTAACCTAGCTGAATATTGTCCTGTAATAAAATAATATTAGTAGGTGAGATGAGACTACAAACTTAGTCTGGTGGTGAAAAGGCACAAGAGGCTCAGAGGCACATTTGGCAGCCGGGGTTAGAGCTCAGAGACCCTGAGCCTGGTGGTTGGGCTAGCAGCATGGTCTGGTGAAAGAGTCTAACATCCATGCATTACATGGTGTTGCGCCTGATAAAAAAACCTATAAACTAACCCCCTTCTTTAGAGGTGATTGTCAGTTTGCTGAGTTTTTGGAGACGCTGAGAGTGAAAGAGATCATGTTCTACATTACTTTAAAAGTGATTTTCAGAGCTGTTGATGTATGAAACAGTGTCCATAGAGACATGGATCAACTCTGTTTATGACACTGAGTGTTAAATTGTGGCAGTTTCAATAAAGCCTGCAAAATTCTTGCATTTATACTGGGGAGCAAGGAAAAGTTAGACGTTGGTTGTACTATTGCAAATCAGTTTCATAAAAAAACCAATTAAACAGATATGAAGAAGAATGTGTTTGTAAAACCAGCGGTAAAGTATGGGAACTATAGGGGAGACTGTTTCTGCTATCAAAACAGTTTGTGTTGTTAATCCTGAATGATTCTTGGTCACAACATTTTACTCCACGCACATTTGGAAAATCGTATAGTTTGACAATAAATATCCCAGTAAAGATGCTTTATTTCTTAACAAATATGCAGACGGAGTGATCTTTATCAAAAGTAGAAGTTATATCTGTAGCTAAACGGTTGTACACAAGAACTTTAAAAATCTATAGTGTGTGAGGTTGTGTAAGTAAGGGGTGGCTTGCCCTTCTCGCCCGCGTGTGACAAACCATCTGTTGGATCATGGATTTGACACCTCAGCATTGTGAAAGTGGGGAAACATGCTTCTGGCTGAGCATAAGATTTCTGCTTACAACTTAGAATCTCAGTTCTAAATGAAATTAAAAATGTTTTTGTAAGTATGGCTAATGTATACTTTGACTTCTAATGCATTCACACACACGCACACGCACACGAACAACATCAACACAGAGAAGAAGAAGAGGGGGTAGTTTACTACGCATCATAAAAAAATCCCCCCCCCCAAAAAACGCAATCATTAATCTTCCAACTGTATATTTCTGTTCTGAATTTAGAGTCCTTGTTTGTTTACTGAGCCGTACTTTGGGAGTCATACTGTTGTGATACTGGGAGAAAAGGGTAAGGTGTGCGAGACTAAACCATTACACACAAAACTTTAAAAATCTAAAGAGTGTGTGAGACTGTTAGCTGTGTTGTCCAGCAATAAACTTATCTACAATGTGTTAGTAAAGAGTGACGTGTACTTCTGTCACATTAAGCAACGGTTTAACAAATTTCACTGCAAACTATAAAGGAATCTGAATTTTAATAGAACATAGTAGTGATGGATTAAGTGCAGGAAACACTAGTATAAGGTGTCTATGGAACAAATCTCCTTCAGCGTTCAAAATGACCAAAGTGGATGACTACAGGCATTTCTCTTAGTCAGCTGATTGTGTTTAGGAAAAAAGCAGCCAAATACACTGAGATTGGTCCACACTGTTAGTGAGTTAACTCTGGATGTCTGTGGGTTTTGTCAACTTTGGGTGAACAAAAGCAGAAAAACGGTAAAAGATTCAGACATTGAAAGTCTGGTTATTTCATGAATACAATGAAACATTTTACAGTCCACAGAGCAAAGTAGCATACATGATAATGGATACTACAACATAACACGGACAGTGAGAAGTAAAACTCATCGTCTTAACAGCTCTTATATTCTTTAAACTTAAAATAAACCTTTGAAATTAGATTTTAGTGTTTTAAGTCATGTATTTAAAAAAAAAGATGAGTCAACACCTGTTTCTCCCAAAAATTCATTCAGATGTTTTGCCTTTGCTTCAATTAAG
Organism: Oreochromis niloticus; assembly: GCF_001858045.2. Lineage (NCBI taxonomy): Eukaryota > Metazoa > Chordata > Actinopteri > Cichliformes > Cichlidae > Oreochromis > Oreochromis niloticus. The sequence continues at coordinate 35,169,782 of NC_031967.2, forward strand.
ATGTGTCTTTAAATCTAAAACACCTTTCTTGTTCAAAAAGTTTACTGACATAGTAAAGAAGTAGCTAGGCGCTCAGTAAGTATGAACAACAATAGCTTAGGGACACTTTCTCAAATAAAGAGGATTTCATCATCTGCAGTTCGTGAAAAAAAGTGCCACATTAAAACAGATCAATAGATCCACAAATTATGGACACAGACTCTTTCAGCTATAGAGGTAAAGGTATACTTCATGCACTTATCAACATACAGTTTAAAGGCGTGCATTAGAGTGCATTGGTGCACATTGGGTATCGTTTATGGTTATACCACTGTGATTTTGCTATATAAATATGCTCAAGAGTCTATCATATGTTTGACATCCAGCTAAAAATTCGAAAATATATTTTTAAATCAGTAACTTTGCAAATTTAGAGGAAATGTTTTTTGGACAACAAATGAGTCACGTTTTAAAAAACAGTTGAATAATCTGCGCTGTCAGACTGACATTTATGAAGCGCTGGCTATAACACACATGCTTACCGTGTGAAAGGACCACGGATGTCTTGGAGCAGAGAACCGCGTTGTATTGTTGCTTTTCTCTATGCATAAGCAACGCCGGCTGGTCAGAAACGCTCTGTGTGGTTGAAAATGGTCTGCACCGGCGCTGGTCCTGACGCGAAATGGCGAGGGTCTCACGCTCTGAGAAGCGGTTCATATAGGACCGGGTGCTTCCAAAAACAATAGATGGGGGGCCTATAAATCTGGGGTCGATACAGCTGCAGGGCATCACCTTGCTGTGCAAGTTTAAAACATGAGGGTGGGCACGCAGGTGCTGAGCTCCGGTGTAACTGGCCAAGATAGGCCTAAGGGTCCGCTGTTGCTGGCTACTTCAGAAATAGGCGAGACCCTGCTCGACTGGTACATCTGCGGGGCTTTTACCTTCTCGAGGAATTACAAACGAGCCGATACCGGCCACTTTAAACAATAGGTCGGGTCCCCGCTCGACTGGTACACCTGTCGGCTTTTACCTTTTCCTAAGGAATTTCAAAAGAAACGATACTTCAGACAATAGGTTGGGCCCTTGTTCGCATGGTACTCTCAACAACTAAGTGATACACTTATCTTTGTCTTCCTAAGAATCACAACGATTAAATGATACCCTCAGTGGGCTTTTGCAATCCTGATGAAAATACGGAGCGGGTCTGTGCGAGTGGTTTTGGTAGTATCACTGCAGCGTTTATTTTCTAAAGGGCTGAATGTTATTTGCGACCATCTGTGTGTTAAAAACTACTCTGAAACCATGAAACCCCTTACGGAAGAAAATGATCCGTTTTTAAATAAATAAAAGGCATGTATCGCTGCATGCTGTGACATCAGAATCACAAAATGAGTGTGATTAAAACAGGATTAGTTTGAAAAGAGCGATACTGGTTGCTTTGGGGGAAAAGGGACATCATGTGCAACGTGTTTTAGAAGTAGGCCTATAGCATTTATTTTCTAAAGGGACTTTATGTTATTTGAACCATTTACTGTGTTAAAAACTAGCTGGCTCTGTCTCCCTCTTAGTTCAACATTCCGAAATCCCGATTTTTAAATAAAATGATCGCATCAACCCGTCAAAGAAACCCCAGTACATGCGTAAAACTAGTTAAATTAAAACTAGTGGTTTGATTAAATGAAACGCTTGTGAACAGCTGAAATTACCCGTACAGAAGAAATTCCCGTTTATACCGTTTTTTAAAATAAAATGGCATGCATCATTGCATGAGGAGACATTGTCAGAATCACAAAATGAGTGTGATTAAAACACAATTAGTTTGAAAGAGTGATACTGCCTACTTATAGCATTTATTTTCTAAAGGGACTTTATGTTATTTGTGACCATTTACGGTGTTGAAAAAACTAGCTGGCTCTGTCTCCCTCTTGATCAACATTCTGAAATCCCGATTTTTAAATAAAATGATCGCATCATTTCGTGAAAGAAGCCCCAGTAGATGCGTAAAACTAGTTAAATTAAAACTAGTGGTTTTATTAATGAAACGCTTGTGAACAGACTGACATTGCCCATTCAGAAGAAATTCCCATTTGTGCCGTTTTTAAAATAAAATGGTTGCATCGCTGCGAGCTGAGATATTGTCAGAATCACAAAATTAGTGTGATTAAAACACTATTACCAACACTTTTGACTAGATGTAAATAAAAAGCATTTGTTAATGCGCACTGTGAACAAAACGGCTTCCACCCTACATGCCAAAACAAAAATTGCTCTTAAGGACACATATGTCTGCATAAATGAATGTTGAGACACGCCAAAGTGAGAAAAATAGTTTAATTAAAATCCCTATGGTTTGATTAAATTAAGTTAAAAACACATGAACTCATATGACCCACCGACGCCCTGTGTGTTCCACACATGAACTCGCATAACCCCAGGACCTGAACACGCATGCGCACACGCACGAAACCGGTCAAACCGGTTGTCAAACCGGTTTGGTTGGCCGCCATTTTGGATTGCTGCCACCTTATTACTACTGAGACCTGCTGCAATTTAGTCTACTTAGTGATTGATGACGAGGGTCCATTATTAGCTCTCAGAGACCCTGAAGCTTGAAGTTTATTACCTTAAAAGGCAAGCGATATAGAAAAGAGAAGTTACATGTCTGTTTATAGTTATTAGAGATGTACAGGATGTACCCTTGTCTGTAAACAATGTATTTTTGACCTGTGTTGACGTGTATGTGTGGGCGTTAATTTTCTATGCTATAAAACCAGCATTCAATGTATTTTTTCAGAGGAAGACATATGCTGATGGTTCCTCTCCTGTGTTAATAAACTCATCGTTTGATTGCACTTGTCTGGTGCCTCCGTCGTTTGTTGTTCTGGTCTGCAGTTGATCGATCTCGCTTCAAACCATTAAAGCAGATTTGATTATATAGAATGATGTAAAATACTTCTGTCCACATCTCATAACAACCTCCTTAAAGTATTCTGCACATCAATAAAGTCAGGAAATATAAATGCATCATATCCCTGATCGCTACTGTTCAGCAGCTCTGTGTTCAGCTTTCAGTGTGACCTGGAGGAGTCCCACGCGTCCTTTTAGGATGTTACTTAAGTCACAAATCAATAAAACTGCTCGCAATGATCTATTATATTCCACTTCTTTTTCATCGGTGTGACTCCGCAGACATAACCTGCACATTATGAGAAACACTTTCTAACATTTTTGTCACGACACGTCAGCCTGACGTCCCTAAACTTATTTTGACGTTACAAACACTATTACGATATGGAATTCATTTCTTCCATTAAAGTTGCCCTCAGCTGAAATATGAATACTCATACACTTAAACTATAAGTTACAATAATTCATACAATTATGCAATAAAACCCTAAAACGTCCTCACTGTCAATAAGTTATTGCAGTGTGAGCTCAGTTAATTATCCGTTAACAGTTTAGTGCCGCTGCAGCCATCGTTTAAGCATGAGATTATTCATAAAAAAAACTATAAGTGCAGATTTGTTGTTGTTGTCTTGTTTGTTTGTTTGTTTTTAATCATACATCAGATACGTTCATTTAAAAAAAAGAACTGGAGCATGTGCACTGAGCTAGGGCATAAGTTATATTCCAGCGAAAAGAACAGCAATTGCCAGTTATTTAGTCCCCCTACAACCGGTTTGTTCGTGGAGGTATGTGTGTGACAAGAGGCTGGCAGGTTGTGTGCCCGTGGTTAATTACAGACCCAAATTCTCATCTTGTTTGTTAGCTTTTCTCAGGTCTCATGTGTTCCTGGTTGTGATCCAACCAAACAGATTCACCAAAGAAGAACAAAAAACTGTGAAAATCATTCAGAAGATATTTGGTGAACAAGCAGCTGATTACACGATGGCCTTGGTAATCCATGAAGGATGTGAATAAAGACACCATAGAAAAAGTAGTCAAACATAGATCTCAACAACTTTATCAATCAGTGCCGTGGAGGATATCATGTTTTTAACAGCAGAAACATCTGAGATGAAGCTGAAGGAATTAAAACAATGACTGAGAGAAATGGAGGATGCTGCTACACCACCAAAATGTTTGAAGAGCAGAGAAAGCCATAAAAAAGAGATGGAACAACTTCAGAAAGAAGATCCAGAGATGACGGCCAAAGAAGCAAGATACAAAGCAGAAAGAATGAACGTCATTGCTGGAGCTACTGTGTGTGTTAATGTTGGAGCTGCTGCTGCTGCTGGAGCTGCTGCTGGTAGGTTGGGTGCTGGAATTGGCATTAAGTTGCTGTTGGAGCTAGTGTTGGAGCCATAGGGGGTCCAGTGGGGCTGCAGTAGGAGTGTTAGTTGGAGCTTAGGGGACTTGCAGCTGGTTTGAAAGTAAAATCTGTAACTTCGAAAAGAAAATTAAATGATTGTGTTACACAGTAATAATCAATGACAAATAACATTTATCAGCAGCTTGGGAATGCTCATTTACAGAAAAATAGATTAAAAAATAACAGTAATAGTAATAATTTTTTGAGTGTTTTTAGATAGATGGACTAAAGAAAAACATAATATATGAGCTGCAAAGAAGAAAGACATAAAGTTAATAACCCTCTGGGCTCTATCCTGGCCATTTGTGCCACTTCACTTTTCTTTTTTAACCATTTTCGGTCTGTTAATACAAATGGAATGAAAATTCCCAAAGGCACATTTTTTTTCACTATACACTAAATTGTTCCTCTTGACTCTATCGTGGCCATTTTTGGCCAATTGAAACCCATTATAACCACCTTTTTTGATTCCTTGTTATTGACAGTAATATTTCATGCAATTTAGGTAAAAATGCTTTCATTCTAAACTCAACACATGAAAATTCTAGTTTTTAATGTTTTTTTTACCAAATACATCATTTACCCATTTTTAGCCAAACAAGCAATTTCATGTAATATTACTAGTTTCTAGTAGCGGCCTTTGCTGGTTTAACACACTCCAATGGACCAAAATAATGAAACAATTTTGACAAGGTTTGATCTTAAGGATCTAATAGTTTGTGTTTGTGCATGACATTGCAGCACAAAACATGTATTTTGCAAGATAGACTGGAATAAATAATGACGCATCAAACATTACATAGGCTGCAGT